>NC_090410.1:3724266-4024266 GCF_036365525.1 Heterodontus francisci | reverse complement strand
AATATCATCCCGTCACTGTTGCTGTTATTGCAGAGACTGCAGCTTCAGATTTTTATGCACTGCCTTGTTTTGTACCTCTCAATTACGTTGCATTGTAAATGGGGGGGGGGGGGGGTGAGGGAGGGGAAGAGGGGTGGACACAATTGAAGTGTGAACACGTCAGCACCCAGAGAGGTACACTATTACAACAACAATTTGGAAGCACCTTTAGTGTAGTGAAATATCACAAGGCATTTCACAGGAGCGTTACCAAACTTGATTCAATAGACAGTTATGTTGCATATTTATTGATGGGTCGATCACTGCCTCTCTCTAATATTGCTGTCAAGGTGTAGCAACACAAATAACCAACTAAATTCTTATACATTTTCAAGCAAGAGTCACACCTCCATCCTGTAATTTCCCATCTGAATGTATCCTATGAAAATCCTTTAACATACAACATTTCCCTTTACAGTAGAATGCCATTCACATGGTAACACCACAAAATCCAAGTGATGTAGATGGAGGGCTTCCTGAATGGCTGCTCTCCATGCTTGATCTCAGATCCTGGGTGTAATAATCCCGACAGACTGGGCTTTCGGGAAATGGAGTTGTGACTCCTTCCGTTTCTGGTGAAGGGGACTGGGAACTTGGGAAGTGTTCAAGGCAAAACTCATAAATGTTTGTGGTGAAGTTGCAAGAGAGAGTGGCCGCTCCGGATGTCTGTCCCCCTCCTTTCAGGATAATGGTCACTCCACAACTGAAATCTTCTGCTTCGACCAACTGAGGAGGGAAGTGAAATCTTTCTGGTCTGTTCTACAGTGGCGAGAAAGTTGGCAGCATCTACAGTGGTGCTGCAAAATGCAAAGGAAAGCCTTGCATTTATGTAGCGCCTTTCACAATCTCAGGACGTCCCAAATGCTTTACAGCCATTAAGTACTGTCGAAGTGTGCTCACTGTTGTAATGTAGGAAACGCAGCAGCTAATTTGCGCACAGCAAGATCCCACAAACAGCAATGTGAGAATGAGCAGATAGTTGTTTAGTAATGTTTTTTGCAGGATAAATATTGGCCCCAGTCCAGGGACAACTCCCCTGCTCTTTCAATCGTGGCTATGGAATCTTTTACATCCACTTGTTCAGTTTTTGTTCCTTTTGGCAGGAAGTCTTAACCAGGGTTTAAATGTTTTTCCTTCTACGTACAAAGTTAAATACAACTTATTTGCTAAACTATTTGTGGGACAAAAGTGAAAATGCTACCACACCATACAGATGGTCCTTGGGTATGTGACTGTCTTCCATCCTGCGGATGTGTCTGATCCATCGAAGCTGCCTCTGTTTGATTAGTGCCAACACACTTGGGAGCTCTGCCTTTGAGAGGACTGCCACATTTGTGATTTTGTCCTGCCAGGATATACCCATAATGCACCGCAGACAGTGAAGGTGGAAATTATTGAGCTTCTTTTCCTGGTGATTGTAAGTGGCCCATGTTTCACAGCCATACAGCAAAGTGCTGAGAACACAGGCCTTATAAACCATCAGCTTGGTCCTAAGGGTCAGCTTGGTGTTATCCCATGCACGTTTTGCAAGTCGGCCAAAGGTGGTAGCTGCTTTCCCTATCCGTGTATCGAGCTCTGCGTCAAGGGGCAGATTTTCACCGTGGACCCATGGTAGCAGAATTTGCTCACCACTTCCAGTGGGATCCTATTTAGTGTGATAAGGGGCGGAGATGCAACACTTTGTCCCATGACCACAGTTTTCTTGACCCTTATAGTCAAGGAGAACAAGTTACAGGGATGGGCGAGACTGCCCATGAGTCTTTGTAGCTGAGTTTCCATGTGAGCGACTAGCACCGAAACATCGGTGTATCTAACTGGCAGTCTAGAATCATCCAATGGCAGTCACCCCACTGGTGCCTCACTAGAGCTGCCAACTCTGATTCTGACCCGCATTTTCCAATCTCCCAATGTTTTTATAACTACTAAACAGAACTGTTTAAAGAAAAGGTAAAGAGCACCATTTTATTTAATGTTCCAATGTTTTTCTCCCAGCTGTGCCCTGGAGGTTAATCTTCAATTCCTGGAGACTCCTGGCCAATCTTGGAGAGTTGGCAACCCTATACCCTCGCCCACGAAATCAACTTACTGTGCGTGCTGGGACAGTGAGTGTCTGTCCGGCTGTTAGAGAGTGGAGGGCACCTCAACCAAGGTCACTTTTCTTGGCCAACGTTGGTCCTGGATCTTAATGAGCAGGAGCATCTTCCTCTCTACCTCAGAGGCGAGTGGAGTTGTCCAGTTGTTGGTTTTCTTTGAAACCTCCTGATTCAGCACAAGCGGGGAATTGGAGTCTTCTGCTCTAAACAGCCTAATTGTGGGTAAAGCAGAGCTCAAAACTGCCCCACGCCAGTCAGTAATGAACGATGAGCTTTACAAATATTGACAGAAACTTTCCACTCTAGTTTGTAAGGGCATCTCTCCCTAGTATCCAATGTTATCCATCTCCGGTTAGACTATCTTTGATGTTCTAACTGCAGTGCCAATAATCGCTAAGCCTCCTGGTTTTGTCAGTGTCTTAGAATCATACAGCACAGAAGGAGGCCATTCGGCCCATTCTACCTGTGCCCAGCCCTCTAAAAGAGTTGTCCAATTAGTCCCATTCAGCCCAGCTCTTTCCCCATAGCCCTGCAAATTTTTCCTCTTTTTTTAAATATATAATTTATAGGATTGTTGAATAACACAGGTTTCATTGATTCGTAGCTTGGGTTGTACTGTATTCAAATCTAGTTCGGAAGAGTGAAGGAAGCAAAACAGGAAGAGGAGAAGGAATGGGATTTTGGAAGTTTTCATTTATCCGCTAACCTTTATGGTTGCAGTTTAGTGCCTGTTGGAAAATGCATTCAGTGATGTCCCTGCGGTAAAGTATGCTCTACCAATGTGCCATGTGGTCCCAGGACTACTTGCAATAGGATCACTCGGCTGTTTATTAGACTGACTCTTGGCCAAAATGTCAGTCTTACTGCACAGATCATGGACTATTAGGAAAAATGAGAAAACTTCATCTGCTCCTGGATGAAAATTCCTGTTAAAGTTCATTTAATACGTGAATTTACATCAAAGAAACAGCCCGTTGGGTCTGTGTTGAGTGAGGAAGGGAAAGACATGGACATGGTAATGGCAATAAATGAAAAACTGGTTTTGTGCCGGGTGATATTACTACTAAGGTTGAAGACTTATTAAGCTGTTGAAGTTCTGGGAAAGTCCTTGTGAGATTGATTCACACTTAACCTCTCTTCATGACTTCTTTTTCATTTGAAGTGTAGAGTATAAACTCGCTTAATTCTGGTTTGATGAGATTATGGGATGGGAGTTCGATGACCTCTGTGGGAGTATCTTTGCCTGAAAATTATTGCTGAGTTTTCCCAGCGCCAATACAGTTGGTCAGAACTAAAAGGATTTTTGACCCTTTTGAAAGCAAAGGTCATGCGTTAAAAAGAGGAGTAGAACATTTCCAAACCACTTCCTGGAACTTGGGACTCCGTGTCCAGGATAGAATATGCAGAACAGGAATCTTGACCCATTTTCCCCCTTCTTAACTCGGGGATGCTAAGGCCAGTTGTAGTTCTGCTAACTCTCACACACTGGGAACTGAACCTAGGACCTTCTAGGCTCAACTGTTCACAGACTTAACATACTGAGGCATTGAAATACTGGACAGTATGAGAAGGGAGGAACTTTCTGCAGGATAAAATGTCCCAAAGCATTTCACAGGAGTGTTACCAGACAAAATTTGACACTGAACCACGTAAGGAGATATTAGGACAGGTGACCAAAAGCTCAGTCAAAGAGGTTGATTTTAAACAGTGTCTAAAGGAGGAGAGAGAGAGGTTTAGGGAGGGAATTCCAGAGCTTAGGGCCCAGGCAGCTGAAGGCACAGCCGCCAATGGTGGAGCGATGAAAATTCAGGATGCACAAGAGGCCAGTAATGGAGGAATGTAGCCTTATTATGTGTCATCTTCATGTGCTTCATGCTGATTTTGGGTGACAAAAGGATTCTAGACTTTCAGTACTGAAAGCCTCATCTTAATGAGCTCAAAAATACTGCCACTCCTGATGCCCCCATATCAACACCTATTGACTAGAGTCTCCCAGGTGTCATTTCTACTGTGTTAGCTGAGTTCTGTAAGGTAACCTGTGGAGAATTACAATAGTTTCTTAGCCCCTGGCCTAGGAATAGGGGAAAGAATAACCAGTGCCCTGCTCCCAGTTGCTACAATATAATTGCTCTTGGAAAGTCGGTGGATGTTAAGGAGAGCAGGTTGGGAGTCTTGGACCTGATAAATGGCCACTCTGGTTAAGAGTCAGCATCTTCACGAAAGAAGGAACCTGCATTTCTATAGCACCTTTCACGACCTCGAGGCATCCCAAAGTGCTTTATCACCGATGAAGTACTTTTGAAGTGTCGTCACTGCTGTAATGCAGGAAACACAACAGCCAATTTGCGCAAAGCAAGATCCCACAAACAGCAATGCGTTAATGATCAGATAATCTGTTTAGTTTAGTGATGTTGGTTGAGGGGCAAAGACTCTTCTTCCAACAATGCCTTGGGATCTTTTACACACACCTGCGAGGGCAATGAGGCATCAGTTTAATGTCTGATCTGAAAGAATCTCTGACAGTGTAGCACTCTCACAGTACTGCGCTGGAGTGTGAGCCTAACTTCTGTGCTCCAGTCTCTAGAGTGGGACTTGAACCCATGATCTTCTGACTCAGGGGGTTGAGTGTTATCCACTGAGGAGAGAAAGAGAGCATAAACAGTCATAAAGAAACAGGTACCAGCTGAGTAACAGATCAAAACTGAATGTTGTCCGCCATGTGAATGGTTTAATCTCTATAAACAACTGGCGAGTGATGTATAAACAAGCAGAATATGCTGTGTATTAGTGAAGTGTGTGTGGGCCCTTTCCCCCTCCCTCCCATAAAATCCAAACCAGTACTTCACAAACATGAGAATTTTTAGTGAAGAATCCCATCACTGTAGCCAGCACATTTCATAAACCCAAGACGATACGAAGAGTTTTTATTAGGTCTGGTCTGTTATCTCTCGTAAAGTACGTGCTGATGACCAGCTCCTGACAAGACTGGATTAGGCAAAACTTTCTTCTGTTCCCAAAAACATTACCAGCCTGTTAATTATAGCACACGGGCGAATTGCCATCCCTCCCTCCTAAAGCAGTAAGTTGGTACTAACTACAATGGATGGTAGGACCCTAGGAAGTACAGAGGGTCAGAGGGACCTTGGTGTACTTGTCCATAGATCACTGAAGGCAGCAGCACAGCTAGATAAGGTGGTTAGGAAGGCATATGGGAAACTTGCCTTTATTAGCCGAGGCATAGAATATAAGAGCAGGGAGGTTATGATGGAGCTGTATAAAATGCTAGTTAGGCCACAGCTGGAGTACTGTGTCCAGTTCTGGTCACCACACTATAGGAAGGATGTGATTGCACTGGAGAGGGTGCAGAGGAGATTCACCAGGATGTTGCCTGGGCTGGAACATTTCAGCTATGAAGAGAGACTGGATAGGCTGGGGTTGTTTTCCTTACAGCAGAATAGGCTGAGGGGGGACCTGATTGAGGTATACAAAATTATGAGGGGCATTGATAGGTTGGATAGGAAGAAACTTTTTCCCTTAGTGGAGGGGTCAATAACCAGGGGGCAAAGATTTAATGTAAGGGGCAGGAGGTTTAGAGGGGATTTGAGGAAAAAAATTTTCACCTAGAGGATGGTTGGAATCTGGAACGCACTGACTGAAGAGGTGGTAGAGACAGGAACCCTCACAACATTTAAGAAGTATTTAGATGAGCACTTGAAACGCCATAGCATACAAGACTCTAACTGTTTTACCTACACTGCTTACCATCACACTCCAGAGACGCAAACTAATAATCCAGGCCAACACTCCAGTGCAGTACTGAGGGAGTGCTGCACTGTCGGAGTTGACATCTTTCAGATGAAATGTTAAACTGAGGGTCCACCTGTTGTCTGAGGTGGATGTAAAAGATCCCATGTCATTATTATGATGAAGATCAGGGGAATTCTCCCCAATGTCCTAACCAATATTTATCTCAATCAATCAATCAACATCACAAAAAAAAAATTGATGATCTGGTCATTATCACATTGGCTGTTTGTGGGATCTTGCTATGTGCAAATTGACTGCCACCTTTCCTATTTTACAACAGTGACTGTACTTTAAAAAATACTTCAGTGGCTATAAAGTGCTTTGGAGCATTCTGAGATGCTATTTAAATGGAAGGCATTATTTTCAAAATAATTAGTTGTGTAAGCTGTTTGTGAAGTGCTAAGACGCTGTAGAAATGGTATTGTTTCTCGAGCTCTGCCTGGTACTGCAGTTGCCTCTAACTCTGCATCATTGTTTTATAATCGTAATATTCTGTGTTCCTTTTTAGGAATTTATCAGCGAGCTATTAACAAAGTTACACGGACTTCATAAAGTGCAGGTGCAGAATGTTGGACTGACATACCCACAGCAACACTAGGTTGGCTGCCAATGAACAGAGATGGTGTAGACGAGGGTGACTGCCTGTGCCCTGGGAACTTTTTTTTTTGAAGAATTCTTTTGAAGCTATTGGAACATTGAAGAAACTGAAATACATGTGATTCGACTGCCTCTTGCCAATCCAAAATAAGCTTTTAAAGAAAATTATTCTTTATATTTTGCCAGATATATAAAGGTTTTTTTGGTTGTTATTTTGGTTACATTAAAGATTGACACTGTCTGGGTTTCTCTGTTTGAATGTGCACTTCCCCCGATCATGTTAACCTCTTTTAAATGGGTCAGATATGTGTCGTTGGAATCGCACCACACTATGGAATACACGACCAAACACACTGAGATAGGGACAGAAAATTCCAGAAATACGCAGCAGGTGAACTTTCGTCAGAACTCTAACCCTATTGCAGAGTTCTGAGGAAGGGTCATCAAGCTGAAACCTTAACTCTGTTTCTCTCTCCGCAGTTGCTGCCAAACCTGCTGAGTATTTCCAGCAGTTTGGGTTTTTATTTCCGATTTCCAGCATCTGCTGTATTTTGCTCTTGCACACCGAGATCGAACCATCTCAGCAGGGATACATGAGACACCAAATCAGTCACTTCACATCCCCGGGCTTGGGAGGGGTCAGAAAGAGGGTCGTCACTATGACAAAGGACCAAGGGATTTTCAGAGAGATAGACCACTATTCAGGCCAATAGGGACACTGCTATTCCAAGGTGGTTCTGCTGCTTTGTTGGTTTTAATTGGTAGGAACAGGAGGAGGCCATTCACCCCCTCAAGCCTGTACTATCATTCAGTGAGCTCATGGCTGATCAATGACCTAACTCCATATCCCTCCCTTTGCCCATATCCCTTAATATCTCTGGTTAACGAAAATCTATCAATCCCGGATTTAAAATTTACAATTGATTGAGCATTGTTTACCATTTGCCGAAGAGATTTCCAAACTTCGACCACCCTTTGGGCTGAGTTTTCTAACCCGCTGCCGATTGAAAACAATGGCAGGGCCCCCAGCGTGGGCTGCACTTTGTGGAGCCGCCGTGATCCCAAGCGCGGCAGCTCACTTAAATAGCTGGGGAGGGCCGTCCCTGCCCCCGATCACATGGAGGGGGAGGGCCGTCCCTGCCCCCGATCACATGGAGGGGGAGGGCCGTCCCTGCCCCCGATCACATGGAGGGGGAGGGCCGTCCCTGCCCCCGATCACATGGAGGGGGAGGGCCGTCCCTGCCCCCGATCACATGGAGGGGGAGGGCTGTCCGTCCCCGGCAATGGCGTCATTTTTAAAGGGCTTCTTGAGCCTTACCGTTAAATTTAAATATTTAAAGCACGACATAAATATAAAGATATTTCTTCTGCCCCTCTCCCACCCCCCAATAACAAATTAAGTACTTGTCCCCTTTCTTCTCCCCCCCCCCACCCCTCCCCTCGAAAAACACTTACCTTGTCCACCTGACCTTTTCCCCAAAAGTGCATAAACTTTAACCTCAAGCACGTACCACCATCCCCTACACCAATGTTGTTACTTTGCCCCGTTACCTCCGGCCTCCTGCACTGAGAAACTTACCACCTCCCCACAAGTGTTCGGCCTCGTTTCCCCGGATGGGGATCCAAAGGCACAGAAGTGCCGGCCACCGGGCCGAAGATTGGAGCAGGAATTCAGATAGGGATGCAAGTATAATTAATGCATTCATTTACATTTATTTTAAATGCAAATGGAGATCCCATCATTGAGCAGCGGGGGAGGGGCTGCCATGAGGCCTCGTCACCAACATTGGGCCGGACCCTCCTGGCAGTGGGATGTGTGGTGGCCCTCTCCTGGAGGTATTTTTCAGTCTCTGTCCCACGCCCCCACCACAAAACCCAACGGCAGTGGGGGGTTTGTAAAATCCAGCTCTTTGTGTGTAGAAATGTTTCATAATTACACTCCTGAAAGGTCTGGCTCTAATTTTTAGGCTAATCCCCTAGTCCTAGACTCCCCAACAGTGGAAATAGTTTCACCCAATCTACCCAATTTAATATCTTAAAAACGTCAATCGACTCACTTAACCTAAATTACACAGATTACAACCCTTGTGTGTGTAATCTAACCTCATAATTTAACCCCGTAGTGGGTATTGACACCAATCCCCATGTGCAGTCAACAGTTGTGGTGAACAGAAGGGCCAGAGGTTCAGAAGGCTGACTCCTTGCTCCAGCTTGTTGCTGGTATCTGAGGTGAGTCCAACTGCCCAATGAAAACCTGCAGCAAGCTTCGGCTCGAGTTCATGTTGGCACAAGCTGTGTCTGAGAGTCCCCTGCTTTGGCTCCATCAAAGGCCATTGTGAGTCTGAAGACCCTGACTCTCATGCCTAGGCTTTCTAACGGGCAGTAGCTAACATCAGTTTTTTGAAAATCCAAGCCCAATTTGTTTATTGTCACACAGGTTAAGGTGTTCACGCTGAATCAAACCACTATTTCCTCCTTTTGTGTTCTCTGTTTTCACAGCAGGTTTTCCCCTGAGTCTATGGCTGATGACTTATTGCCCATAAATAGAACATATTCTGTACCAAAACCCAACAATTCATTGAAAAAGAAAGACCTGTATCTCAAGATCTCGGGAAGCCCCAAAGTACTTTTCAGCCAATGAAAAGTAGTCGCTGTTATCATGAAATGCACAGTTTGATTTGCACCCAGCAATCTCCCACATCCGCAGAGGTAATGACCAGATAATCTCTCTCAGTGATGTTGGTTGAGGGATAAATATTGGCCAGGATGCTTGGCGAGAACATCGGAAATCGGAGCAGGAGTAGGCCCTTCGAGCCTGCTCCCCCATTCAACCAGATCACAACTGATCTTCTACCTCCATGCCATTTTCCCACACTATCCCTCGATATCTTTAATATCTAGAAATGTATTGAACTCCCCTGCTCTTTGAATTAGTGCCATGGAATTTTTTCATGTCCATTTGAGAGGGTAGAGGGGGTCTCGGTTTAACATCTCATCCAAAAGACGGCACCTCGAACAGCGCAGCACTGGGGGTTTCAGCCATGACTTTGTGTTCTGTATTGGGATCTGAACGTCTGACTCACAGGTGAGAGCCATAGCTGACACCTAACAGCTCCGAGAATTGGGCTGGGGGAGATTACAGAGACAGGGATGGGCTGATGCCATAGAGGGATTTGAAGACAAATTGCTGGACCCGGAGCCAATGTAGGTCAGTGAGCACATTCGGTGATGAGTGAACAGGACTTGGTGTGAGTTAGGTAACAGTGCAGCAGAGTTTTGAATGAACTGAAATTTACGAGGATGGGAGGCTGGGTAGGAGAGCTGTTCTAATGGGCGTAGTTGATGAGAATTGGTTGTCAGATTGGACAAGCACGCTTGAAGTTTCATTTAATTAATATTGAGATTGAAGGAGATATTTCACATAAATCGCTCTTATTGGTCACTTGGAAATAGAGTGTGTGATGGGGGTGAGTTGTTCAACACTCCGGAGATAAAATTTCTCATCGATATCTCTGGACTTCATTACGGTGAACACTGTTACTCAGTTTAGTTTGTTAAATCCACATCAGATTCAGTGGAATTCACATATAAATCAAATGTATGGAATTCCTGCCAGCCAGGAAATTATGGCGTGGGAACTGATGCAGACGTCTAGAACTTCCAAACGGTATTTAAGGAGGAAAATATATATCCTGTTAGAAGAGTTAAATGTCTTTATAATCTGTCAGCCACTCCCTGCACTGTACACAAGGGAGACCAGGGAACAACTGATAAATACATAGGTGTGTGAGGCAGAGGCGAGGTTAGTTTTCCAGGACTGAAGACTAGTAATTTGTCTCCAGGACTGAAACTGATCAACATGCAATTCCGATCAATTCTGCCAGTCTGGGAGTTAGACTCCAGAAGTAGAATAGTTGATCAGTGGATGACTATGTAAATCTTACTACCAGTTGTGCACTCTGATTTGAGAAAAAGCCTATCAAACTTCTCCGTGCTATTAGCTTTCTCTTTAAGTTAATTTAAGTTCTCTTTAAGGATAATTTTCTTCTAGGTCAGAAGAGCAGAATATGTTGGTAATCAACTCATTAGGGAAAATTGTTAACAGATTTTACTTTGCAAAGGTTGAAATGTGTGTCATTAATATTTATAGCTCAAGGTTTCTTTATTCTTTCATGGGATGTGGGTATCACTGGCAAGGCTGGCATTTGTTGCCCATCCTGAATTGCCCTCGACAACTGAATGGCTTACTCGGCCATTTCAGAGTCAACCACATTGCTGTAGGTCTTCAGTCACATGTAGGCCAGACCAGGTAAGGACAGCAGATTTCCTTCCCTAAAGGACATTAGTGAATCAAATGGGTTTTTATAACAATCAGTGATAGTTTCATGGCATCATTACTGAGACTAGCTTTCAATTCCAGAGTTTTATTAATTAATTGAATTTAAATTCCACCAGCTGCCATGGTGGGATTTGAACTAGTGATCTCAGAGCACTAGTCCAGGCTTCTGGTATACTACTGCAGTGATATTAGCACTACACTACACCATCATCTCAGGCAAGAAAGACAGGTCCTGAAATGTGAATTACAGTCACTCAACAAACTAGACGTCCCTGCACAGGACTGAGAGGAAAATTGGCCTTTCAAATATGGAATATTTCAACTGCGCAGTCACCATGTCATTCTTCATTCGCGGTTGTTGAATCCCTGGTCAGCACTGACTTTGCAGATTTTCGTTAGGTGCTGAAATTGGTATCGCATTGGGATCGCGCTCCTCTGCTGGAAAAGAAAATCCTTTCCTCCCGATCACTATCCGGGAACATATTGGAAAGCGGGTGCACATCGATCTCAGCTGAGGAATCGGGCTTGGGAGTGACGCCGATCATGGTTGAAGAGCCAGCCTGCTCGTTGTGTGGTCATCGAGTCAGAGCGCCCCTTGAGGTCCAGTCACAGGCACTAGGGTGATACTCAAGCACTGGGGCAGAGTAGAGAGGAGGGAGCTCTGCACAGTGGGAGGCACCGTCTTTCAGATGAGATATTAAACCACAGCCCCATCAGGAGGCTGGGTGGACATAAGAAATCCCATGGCACTATTTCAAAGAAGAGCAGAGGTGTTCACCCGGGCCGATATTCATCCCTCAATTAACATCACTAAAAAACAGATGGCCTGGCCATTGGCAATGTTTTTTTTTGCGGGATCTTGCTGTGCACAAATTGGTTGCCACATTTCCTACATTACGACAGTGACTACACTTCAAAAAGTACATCATTGGCTGTTTTGGGATGTCCTGCAGTTGTGAAAGGCGCTATAGAAATACAAGTCTTTTTAAACTCCTATAAGCTCTGAGATGCAGCGTGTGTGAAAGACAGCAGATTGTGCAGCTCGGAATAGTCTGGAGCTCAGGCCTTTTTCTCTCATTGTCACTGGAGTTTGGGGCTTCAGCATTAAAAACAAACCTCCTCACAGTTTGATGTCGCTTTAACGCCAAAACAGCTCCTCGGACCCTCCATCCTGTGGTCTTTTTCATGATTTTCATTACTATTGGAGCAGCACTGTGGCGCAGTGGTTAGCACCGCAGCCTCACAGCTCCAGCGACCCGGGTTCGATTCTGGGTACTGCCTGTGCGGAGTTTGCAAGTTCTCCCTGTGACCGCGTGGGTTTCCGCCGGGTGCTCCGGTTTCCTCCCACAGCCAAAGACTTGTAGGTTGATAGGTTAATTGGCCATTGTAAATTGCCCCTAATGTAGGTAGGTGGTAGGAGAATTGAGGGAAGGTGGGGATGTGGTAGGGAATATGGGATTAATGTAGGGTTAGTATAAATGGGTGGTTGTTGGTCGGCACAGACTTGGTGGGCCGAAGGGCCTGTTTCAGTGCTGTATCTCTTAAAAAATAAATTATCGCTCCCAGTATAAACTCACTCACACTGCTGGCTGGTTATGAAAGGAGAAATATTCTCAGAACAGAATACCAAAAATGGTGAAGTTGTTTTAATAAAGCCCTGTCATCCTCCAGTTAACCCACAAACTCCGTCAGTATGTTCACGCTCTGCTAATGTCAGTTCAATTTCTGCTCAATGTTAACTGCAAGCAAACAATACAATTGGTCTTTGAACTTAGGAGCTGAAGTAGGATTGAGCCCATCGAGCCATTCAATTAGATCATGGCTGATCATCTACCTCAGCACCACTTTCCCGCACTATCCCCATATCCTTTGATGTCATTAGTATCCGGATATCCATCGATTTCTGTCTTGAAGCTCAGTAATTGAGCTTCCACAGCCCTCTGTGGTAGAGAATTCCACAGATTCCTCAGTCTTAAATGCTCTGCCCCTTATTCTGAGACTGTGTCCCCTGGTTCTAGACTCTCCAGCCAAGACAAACATCCTACCTACATCCACCATTCTGTCACGCCCTGTAAGAATTTTGTAAGTTTCAATGAGATCACCTCTCATTCTTTGAAACTCTAGAGAATACAGTTTCCTCAATCTCTCCTCATAAGACAATTCCACTCTCCCAGGGATTAGTCTGTTGAACCTCCATTGCACTCCCTCTACGGCAAGTAGATCCTTCCTTAGATGAGGAGACCAAAATTGTACACAATACTCCAGGTGCGGTCTCACCAAGGCTTTAAACAATTGCAGCAAGACTTCTTTACTTATGTACTCAATTCCCCTTCCAATAAAGGCCAACATACCATTTGCCTTCCCGATTGCTTGCTGCACCTGCATGCTAGTTTTTAGTGACTCATGAACAAGGACACCCAGGTACCCTTTGGACGTCAACACTTCCCAATCTCTCACCATTTAAGAAATACTCTGCATTTCTGTTTTTCCTACCAAAGTGGATCACTTCACAGTAATTCACATTATATTCCATCTGCCATGTTCTTGCCCATTCACTTAGCCTGTCCAAATCCCCACGCAGCCTCCTTGCATCCTCCTCACATTTGATGATGCATGTGATGGGTGAGGACTTCATTGTCCTGTGTGTGTTTCCTTCCCAAATAATTTCAGTCATGTCACAGATGGAATTAACAAGTTACAACAGCTATTACACAAAAACTTAAGAAATCGGAGAATATTGGGCCCCTTGAACATGCTCTGCCATTCAATAAGATCACGGCTGATTTTTTGCCTCAATTCCACTTTCCCTGCTGCTCCCCAAATCCCTCGATTCTGAAGATATGTAAACCCAAATCTGCTTAAGATAGGTTTTTTTTTTACGATATTGGTTGTGGGTTCAATGTTGACTAACCCAGTAGGGAGAACTCCACTGCTCTTTGAAACAGTGTCACGTGATCGTTTACATCCACCTGAGAGAGCAGACGGGGCCTCAGTTTAACATCTCTTTTGAAAGACAGCACCCCTGGCAGTGCAGCACTTCCTCAGTATAGCACTGGAGTGTCAATCCAGATTTTGTGCACAGGCCTGTGGAGCGGGGGACTGAACCCACAACCTGCTGAGCCCGAGGTCAGAGAGATCCCCACCGACAGCAGGGTTGACATATCATCAAGCTGCAGTCCGATAGAGAAAGGCAGTGGAAATGAGTGACTCACAGGAACACCACAGCAGCTGTCTCATAAATTCGAAGGTAACCTCATAAAAAATCGAGAGATTTAGTATAGAAATCGTAAGGTGCTATTTCTTCCGAGCATAAAGCAATATAGATTGATATAATAAAAGCAAAATACTGCGGATGCTGGAAATCTGAAATAAAAACAAGAAATGCTGGAAATACTCAGCAGGTCTGGCAGCATCTGTGGAGAGAGAAGCAGAGTTAACATTTCGGGTCAGTGACTCAGTTCCGAAGAAGGGTCACTGACCCGAAACGTTAACTCTGCTTCTCTCTCCACAGATGCTGCTAGACCTGCTGAGTATTTCCAGCATTTCTTGTTTTTATTTAATATAGATTGAAAGTTGGTTTATAATCCTTATCAATGGTTTATTTAATCTCAAACTCTTTACAAAACAATATCACTGTTTCTGAAGCTGCTTTGCAAAAAACGTTTTAAAAATCCAATCTGTTATCCCTATACATGTTGAAGAAGGTTTGGGACCTCCCACCAGTGGAGAATGATACAGAAGGAGGCCATTCAGTCCATCGTGCCTGTACTGGCTCTTTGGTGGAGCTATCCAGTTAATTCTGCTCCCCTGCTCTTTCACACTAGCTTGGTCATTTTTTTTCCTTTCAAGTATTTATCCAATTCCCTTGTTTCCAACTCGCCAATTTTGGGTTCTACCTCTTTATGGGGTAACAGTTCCATTGATATCTCATCCAATTAGACCTTCAGTCAGCTATTCAACCATGAAGGGTGTCAGAGCTGAGCACAATCTTCGCACAGTATCCACACATACACACATAAAGCTCAACCTCTCTGCACTTCCAAGTCGAGGTCACTAGACAGCAATGGAGGCCCTTTCCTCTCCATAGCTTATTGGACAATGAGGACAAGCAGGACCTCTTGCATTGCCTGTCTGGAGCCAGCACAGGGGCAGAGTCAGGGGCCTTCCTGGCTTACACAGCTGAATAAGCCATTAGCAACTCACCATGTCAGGCCAAGACACAGACACTGGTCGCACACATGTCACCACAACTCCCTCACCCCCACATCTCACTGACTTGAAGAGCCACTGCCGCTGCCGAGGTCTCTCATGCTGCTGACAGGCCACACTCTCTGCCCCTCTCTTCCCCAGGCCTCCCTCTTATCCACAGTCGATGGTGAGAGAGGCATAATTTTACCAAGACGTCGCATCCCTCGCAGTCAATTCGGGAGAGTTGAATGGTTTGGTGCTTGGAAATAATACAGGACTTGGCAGCAGCTGCAGGATAATGTCACCCGTTAGTCCCTTTAATTTAAGAATGTTTTGCAAACCGCATTTGCTATTCGTATCTTATTCGCTCTTTGTGCAGTTATGAATTTCTTTTTGAACCTGTTTCAGAAAATTCCTCCTCCCAAAAATTCTCGGCCTCCTATTTCCTTGAAATCTTTGTCCAATCTGTTCCTCTATGTAATTGCCTTATTCATCATGTCCTGGGGACCTCATTAGCTTCATGTATTTTACTTGGTGTATACTTAATGTGCACAGTAAATATTATAATTTGAAGTGTTTCATTTGTCATCAACCGTAGTTCCCAATAATTTCTCTTTGCTTTTCTCTCATATCTTTGAAGTTTGCTTTATTTTAAAGTTTTGTAAATGATACTCATTCTCCAACCTTGCAGATTATAATCTATTTAAGTGTAAGCACATTGCATTCACTGAACCCCAGAGACTACACCACCAGATTACAGATGGTTGTTCAATAAAACTAGCTCTGGTTACCAATTAAGTTCTCAGATTTTTACAGTGACTTCTTGCAGCAAAACAACTCAGCACAGAACAGATATATTTTGTTGCACAGGATCAATTTTATTGCTGCTGCAGCTCACTGAGTAACTCACACTCTCTCTTGCGTAAAACATCCAGACTGACACACACACACTGCAGTAATGAGGGAGTGCTGCACTGTCGGAGGGTCAGTACTGAGGGAGCGCTGCACTGTCGGAGGGTCAGTACTGAGGGAGCGCTGCACTGTCGGAGGGTCAGTACTGAGGGAGCGCTGCACTGTCGGAGGGTCAGTATTGAGGGAGTGCTGCACTGTCGGAGGGTCAGTACTGACGGAGTGCTGCACTGTCGGAGGGTCAGTACTGAGGGAGCGCTGCACTGTCGGAGGGTCAGTATTGAGGGAGTGCTGCACTGTTGGAGGGTCAGTACTGAGGGAGCGCTGCACTGTTGGAGGGTCAGTACTGAGGGAGCGCTGCACTGTCTGAGGGTCAGTACTGACGGAGTGCTGCACTGTCGGAGGGTCAGTACTGAGGGAGTGCTGCACTGTCGGAGGGTCAGTACTGAGGGAGTGCTGCACTGTTGGAGGGTCAGTACTGAGGGAGCGCTGCACTGTTGGAGGGTCAGTAGTGAGGGAGTGCTGCACTGTTGGAGGGTCAGTACTGAGGGAGCGCTGCACTGTCGGAGGGTCAGTACTGAGGGAGCGCTGCACTGTCAGAGGGTCAGCACTGAGGGAGTGCTGCACTGTCAGAGGGTCAGTACTGTGGGAGCGCTGCACTGTTGGAGGGTCAGTACTGAGGGAGTGCTGCACTGTTGGAGGGTCAGTAGTGAGGGAGTGCTGCACTATCGGAGGGTCAGTACTGAGGGAGTGCTGAACTGTCAGAGGGTCAGTATTGAGGGAGTGCGGCACTGTCGGAGGGTCAGTACTGAGGAGTGCTGCATGGTCAGAGGGTCAGTACTGAGGGAGCGCTGCACTGTCAGAGGGTCAGTACTGAGGGAGCGCTGCATTTTTGGAGGGTCACTACTGAGGGAATGCTGCACTGTTGGAGGGTCAGTATTGAGGGAGCGCTGCACTGTCGGAGGGTCAGTACTGAGGGAGCGCTGCACTGTTGGAGGGTCAGTACTGAGGGAGTGCTGCACTGTTGGAGGATCAGTACTGAGGGAGTGCTGCAATGTCGGATGGTCAGTACTGAGGAGTGCTGCACGGTCGGAGGGTCAGTACTGAGGGAGCGCTGCATTGTTGGAGGGTCACTACTCAGGGAATGCTGCACTGTCGGAGGGTCAGTATTGAGGGAGCGCTGCACTGTCAGAGGGGCAGTACTGAGGGAATGCTGCACTGTCGGAGGGTCAGTACTGAGGGAGTGCTGCACTGTCAGAGGGTCAGTACTGAGGGAGTGCTGCACTGTTGGAGGGTCAGTATTGAGGGAATGCTGCACTGTCGGAGGGTCAGTAGTGAGGGAGTGCTGCATTGTTGGAGGGTCAGTACTGAAGGAGTGCTGCACTGTCAGAGGGGCAGTACTGAGGTAGTGCTGCACTGTTGGAGGGTCAGTACTGAGGGAGTGCTGCAATGTCGGATGGTCAGTAGTGAGGAATGCTGCACGGTCGGAGGGTCAGTACTGAGGGAGTGCTGCACTGTCGGAGGGTCAGTAGTGAGGGAGTGCTGCACTGTCTGAGGGTCAGTACTGAAGGAGCACTGCACTGTCAGAGGGGCAGTACTGAGGTAGTGCTGCACTGTTGGAGGGTCAGTACTGAAGGAGTGCTGTACTGTTGGAGGGTCAGTTCTGAAGGAGTGCTGCACTGTTGGAGGATCAGTACTGAGGGAGTGCTGCACTGTTGAAGGGTCAGTACTGAAGGAGTGCTGCACTGTTGGATGATCAGTACTGAGGGAGTGCTGCAATGTCGGATGGTCAGTAGTGAGGAGTGCTGCACGGTCGGAGGGTCAGTACTGAGGGAGTGCTGCACTGTCGGAGGGTCAGTAGTGAGGGAGCGCTGCACTGTCTGAGAGTCAGTACTGAAGGAGCGCTGCACTGTCAGAGGGTCAGTACTGAGGGAGTGTTGCATTGTTGGAGGGTCAGTTCTGAAGGAGTGCTGCACTGTTGGAGGATCAGTACTGAGGGAGTGCTGCACTGTTGAAGGGTCAGTACTGAAGGAGTGCTGCACTGTTGGAGGATCAGTACTGAGGGAGTGCTGCACTGTCAGAGGGTCAGTATTGAGGGAGTGCTGCACTGTCGGAGGGTCAGTATTGAGGGAGTGCTGCACTGTCGGAGGGTCAGTCCTGAGGGAGTGCTGCACTGTCAGAGGGTCAGTACTGAAGGAGCACTGCACAGTCAGAGGGTCAGTACTGAGGGAGTGTTGCATTGTTGGAGGGTCAGTACTGAGGGAGTGCTGCACTGTCAGTGGTGCTGTCTTTTGGATGCAATGTTTAAACCAAGGCCCTGTCTAGCCTCTCAGGTGGAGGAAAAAGATCCCGTGGCCACTATTTCAAAGAAGTGCAGGGGAATTCTCCCGGTGTCCTGGCCTAAACTTTTTTCTCTCAGCCAGCATCATTAAAATAGATTATCTGGTTGTCGTCACATTGTGGGATCTTGCTTCTCGGCCTTTTGGCTAAGATCAAGTGTAGTATCTGTTCTTATCAGTGCTTATTTGATTGAGAAGAGACCATGATCATTGCCTTTTGATCCTGGGTCGGCTTTGAGTAAAATGGCTATAACCAATTTTCGAGCTTCGGGCCAGGGAGTGCGCAACACCGTTCGGGTGGCCGTGAAGGACAAGGAAGGAGATGCACCGGTCGATCGCACCTTCTTCATCAAGAAAATTCTCTTCGATTGCTGCGGATTTCAAGCGATGGACGTCTTCTGCCTGCAGGATTTCCCCAGCAGTGGATACTTCGACGTGACGTTCCGGAACGTGGCGGGATGCATCAAGTTCCTGAAGGCGTTCAAGGAGAAAGGGGACCGGGCGCCACTGTCGATCCTCACAGCGGAGCTGCTCTTCACGCTTCCGTCACAACGGGACCGGGTGGTGACGATTCACCTCTACAACCCCCATGTTCCGGTGGTGGATGTACTCACCTTTCTCGCCAGGTACGTCGAGGTGGCCGGCAGCAGCACTGATGTCAAGGACCCCTTTGGGATCTGGACCAGCAAGCGGCAGGTCAAGGTGACCTTGAAGGTAGATCCCAGTGGAGCCATCATCCACCCTCCCTCCAGCTTCGCTATCGGGGGAAGTCGAGGCTTCTTGGTCTACGCTGGGCAGCCCAGAGTTTGCCGCACCTGTGGCAAATCTGGTCACATGGCAGCCAACTGCAGCACGGTGGTTTGCAAGAACTGCAAGGAGGAAGGCCATCAGACCAAGGACTGTAAGCAGACTAAGTGTTGCAACTTGTGCGGTGCGGCAGGCCATCTCTACAAGACCTGCCCCAAACGTTGCCTCAGCTATGCTCAGGCGGCAAGGTCCAAGGAAAGGCTGGGAGAAGGTTCGACGAAGGCGTCCACTGTTCGAAAGGAGACCAGCAACCTTCTCCACAGTGAGGAACTTCAACCTGAGAAGGAGAAGAAAGGGGAGGCAGCTGAAACCAACGACCCAGCACCTACCCAGCGCCCGGAAACCCCTCCTCCACAGACAGAATCAATGGAGGAGGAGGCAGCAGATGGACAAATGGCAAGTGGTCCAGAGGAAAACCACAAAGAAAAAACACCCCAAAACGGAACAGGCCACCACCCAAACCAGTGGCAAGAGGAGGCTACCGTCTGAGACAGACTGCAACAGTTCCTCTTCACTGGATGGGGAAATGCTGGAACGACGGCCCCTTCAAGAGAGGCGGCAGAACTCCAAGGAGATGGAAGATAAAGCATCCCAGCCCCCGGGCAATGGAAGCTGTGATGGGCCCGGCGTGCCCCAACCCCAAAGCGCCACACGTAACGACACAGCCAACGCATCCCAGCTCCGGGACACCGAGAGCAAAGACACGTCTGGCGCACCTCAGCTCCGGGAAGCCGGGAGCAGTGATGTTTTCGAGGAGGAACAGAGGGAAGCAGCAGAGGACAACCCAAACCTTGCTGTCTACAAGACCCCCTGATGTCACCCCAGCGGAACGACCTCTGCATGAAAAACCAGGAGGGGTTTCTGAGCCCAACCAACGTGAAACAGCTTGCTCACACCATGGGTATGCAGGAACATCCCGAAGGACTGGGACTAACAAGGACAAATGGTATGGGAAGCAACAACTAACTTTAAAAAATGGGTGTAAGAATTGCTTCCATTAATGTGCGTAGCATAAAATCCACTACGCGATGTGTTTTAACCTTGGATTACCTTGCCAAGGTCAAAGCTGACCTACTGTTTCTGCAGGAGTGTGGAATACCACACCTCAGCACCTACAGGCAGTGGTCGCGATGGTGATCCCACGGGCCATCGATCTGGTCAGGGGGTAATGACTGCCGTTCCTCCGGCCTGGGTATTCTGCTGCGGGGAGGTAACTTCACCATCTCCGAAGTTAAGGAGGTGGTGGGCGGCCGCCTCCTCGTAGCAGACGTGATGTACAACAACGCTCCGCTCCGGTTGATCAACGTGTACGCCCCGGTACAACGCAGCGAGCGGCTGACCGTCTTCCAGCAGCTCCCACTGCTGCTGGTGACGTCCAGGCCGGTCATCCTAGGCGGTGACTTCAACTGCATCATCGATGCGGCTGGACAATCCGGCAGTGACGACAGCAAACTGGACGCTACGTCCAGATTCCTAATGGAAACAGTTAAAGATGCCAAACTGCACGACGTCTTCAGCAAACCTGCAGACGGAGCGCAGCGCAGATACACATGGTCAAGATCGGACGGGTCTGCCCGTTCCAGGATTGACTTCCTGTTTGTGTCCCGTGCTGTCACGGTCGGATCCACCGACGTCAAGCCGGTGTTCTTCTCCGACCACTGCCTCTTACTGACTGACTGTCACTTACAGGATGACCAGCTGGTTGGCAGGGAGACATGGAAGCTCAATGCGACACTGCTAACCCCACAGAATGTTGAGGAACTAAAAAGGGATTACAAAGGTTGTAGAACCGTGAAACCTCTCTTTGAGTCTCCAGTTCACTGGTGGGAGGTGATCAAGGAGAACATCAAGAGGTTCTTTATCTTCAAAGGTGTTCAGAGGGCGAGAGAGAGACAGAGGGAACTGTCCCGACTCCAGAAAATTATGCAAAATCTGCTCCGGCTGCAGACGATGGGGGTCGAGGTCAAGGAGGATCTCCAAGAGGTGAAGAGCCAGCAGGCTTCACTCTTTGCCAAGGAGGCCTCCAAGATCATCTTCCGGTCCAGAGTCCGCTCCATCGAGCAGGATGAGACGTGCTCACGTTACTTCTTCCAAAAGGTACAGAGAGAGAGCTCTGTTATCAGCAGCCTGAAGAAAGAGGATGGCTCGGTAACATCTTCGCAGTCCGACATACTAAGGATCAGCAAATCCTTTTATGCTGGGCTGTATGACGCGAAGCCCACAGACAGCAGAGCCTCCCAGTCCTTCCTGTCATCTATCACAGAGGTCTTAGATGACAGCAGGAGGGAGGGACTGGACAAGCCGCTAACTCTGGACGAGCTGACAAAGGCCGTCGAGTCCTTCGAGACGAGTAAAACTCGGCTTACCGGTCGAGTTGTACTCGGCCCTGTGGGACTGGGTCGGCCCGGACCTGCTGGAAGTATACGAGAGTATGCTCCTGGCCGGCAGCATGTCAGAATCCATGAGGAAAGGCATCATCACCCTCATTTACAAGCGGAAGGGGGAGAGGGTAGAAATCAGAAATTGGCGGCCCATCTCACTGCTTAATGTTGATTACAAGATTCTGTCCAAAGTCATAGCCAGTCGGATCAATTCTGCTCTGGAGTTGGTGATTCACCCCAATCAGACCTGTACTGTACCCGGCAGGAAGATCTCTGATAGTCTCGCGCTACTCAGGGATACGATTGCCTACGTACGGGACAGGAGGGTGGACACCTGCCTCATCAGCCTGGACCAGGAGAAGACTTTTGACAGGATATCGCACACCTACATGATGGACGTGCTTTCCAAAATGGGGTTTGGGGAGGGAATCTGCAATTGGATCAAACTGCTCTACACAAACATCAGTAGCGCAGTCTCAATCAATAGGTGGAAATCAGAAAGTTTCCCGATCCAATCTGGAGTCAGACAGGGCTGTCCCCTCTCCCCGGTCTTGTTTGTTTGCTGTATTGAACCCTTTGCTGAGTCTATTAGGAAGGATGCGAGCATAAGAGGGGTGACAATCCCAGGCGGCAGAGGTACTCAGGTCAAAACCTCCCTGTACATGGACAACGTCGCTGTCTTCTGTTCGGACCCGCTGTCCGTGCGCAGACAGATGAGCATCTGCGACCAGTTTGAACTGGCCTCAGGAGCTAAAGTTAACCACGGCAAGAGCGAGGCCATGTTCTTTGGGAACTGGGCTGACCGATCCTTTGTCCCCTTTACCGTCAGGTCAGATTACCTGAAGGTGCTGGGGATATGGTTCGGAAGGGCCGGGGCGTGCACCAAAACATGGGAGGAGAGAGTAGCCAAGGTACGACAAAAGTTGGGCATGTGGGGGCAGCGATCTCTCTCCATTGTGGGTAAGAACCTGGTCATCAGGTGCGAGGCGCTCACGTTGTTGCTGTACGTGGCGCAGGTCTGGCCCATACCCCACTCCTGCGCCGTGACAGTCACCCGAGCCATTTTCCGCTTCATCTGGGGATCTAAAATGGACCGGGTCCGGAGGGACACGATGTTCAAATCTCTGGATAAGGGCCGGAAAAATGTACCCAATGTGGCCCTCATCCTGATGACCACCTTCGTGTGCGGCTGCATCAAGCTGTGTGTAGACCTCCAGTAGGCAAACACCAAGTGTCACTACGTGCTGAGGTTCTATCTGTCCCCGGTGTTGCGAAGGATGAGTCTGGTCACATTGCCGCGGAACGCTCCATCCAGTTGGACCGTGCTGTACCACCTATCCTTTGTGGGAAAGTTTCTGCGGAAAAACACCTTTGACCACCGGTCCATCAGGCAGTGGTCTGCACGGAATGTCCTCAAGGCCCTATGGGAAAAGGAGACGGTGGATCCTGTCGGATGGTTCCCCGAGCAGACCGTCAAAGTCATTTGGCGGAATGCCTCATCACCAGAACTTTCAAACAAGCACCAAGACGTAGCTTGGCTGGTGGTGAGAAGAGCCCTCCCCGTCAGATCCTTCCTGCACACCCAGAGTCTCGCCCCCTCCGCACAGTGCCCCCGCGGTGGCTGTGGTGGGGAAGAGACGGTCGCCCACCTCCTCCTGGAATGTGCCTTTGCAAAGCAGGTGTGGAAAGAGATGCAGTGGTTTTTGTCGAGGTTCATCCCAAGCAGCTCTGTAACACAGGAGTCTGTGCTCTACGGGCTGTTCCCAGGGACGCACACTGAGACAAACATCAACTGCTGCGGAGGACTATCAATTCGGTGAAAGACGCCCTTTGGTCTGCCCGAAACCTGCTGGTCTTCCAGCGCATAGAGTTGTCCACCACCGAATGTTGCAGACTGGCACATTCCAAGGTCCAGGACTACGTGCTGAGGGACGCACTAAAGCTTGGGGCAGCCGCAGCAAAGGCTCAATGGGGAAAGACCACAGTGTAAGGTTCCCCCACCAAGCTGGACTGAGGGGCTGGATCCATGGGAAACCCCTCGAACTGTATCGGGAAAATTTTGTGTGCTGTAAATGTAAAAATCTATATGGCATGACAATGAAATGGAAGAGTTGTGAGGCAACTCATGATTGTATAGAAGGAAACCTTTGCACTGTTTGTATTTTTTGACTTGATGCTGTTTTAAACTGTTTGGGAATGTAATTTTTACAGATTTTTATGAATAAAGTATATTTTGGAAATAAAAAAAAAATTGTGGGATCTTGCTGTGCGTAAATTGGCTGCCACCTTTCCTACATTACAACAGTGACTACACTTTAAAAAGTGCTTCATTGGCTGTAAAGCACTTTGTGACATCCCAACTGGGACAAGCGCTAGAGAAATACAAGTCTCTTGAACAGGAAGCAGACACAGATTCCCAGTTGGAAACAAACAAGAAATCTTGGTAATAAAGACAGAACATTCTGGAAACACTCAGCAGGTCAGGCAGCATTCGTGGAGAGAGAAACAGAGTTAACGTTTCAGGTCGATGACCCTTCATCAGAATAACTTGGTGCAGTGTCAAGCTCTGAACAGACCTCATGGTCTTTGTGTTTGTGTTTGAGGCTCTCGCTAAGAAATTGGCCGGGACCAGGGCTGGAGATTATCGCCCTGATCTTGTACAATTCTCAGTCCATCGCAGAATACAGACTGAGACTCCCTCGGACTGCAGAATAGCTAAAGCCTGATTGTTGACTCTCAATTAATAATTCATCTCCTGCAGGTTATGTCTCTTGTCTAGAAAGGCTCCATATTCATGGCCATGAGGGACACATTCCCAGCAGGTTCAGTACTGTGCATAGCTGCTCGGAGTGCCAATATCACAGATGTCCTCTTCTTCAAATGAAAACTAGACAGCAAGAGAACTGCACAATCGCTTCTTAATTGATCAAAGTGTTGGGAATGTTTGCAGCAGGTTTTATCCTCGCTTTATGAAATGTTAAACGTTCCTCGATGAAGACCATCTCTACACTCGCCAATAACACACCAAAGACGTTCTGTTCCAGGAAACATCTGCATACAAAGTCTTGTCACATTTTGGTCGCACTTTGATGTCAACTTTCCGCATCCATATTTCATACCCCAAATCTGTCAACAAACACAGACAAATATACTGAACAGACACAGACAAATACACCGAACAAACACAGACAAATACACCGAACAAACACAGACAAATACACCGAACAAACACAGACAAATACACTGAACAAACACAGACAAATACACCGAACAAACACAGACAAATATACTGAACAGACACAGACAAATACACCGAACAAACACAGACAAATATACTGAACAAACACAGACAAATATACTGAACAGACACAGACAAATACACCGAACAAACACAGACAAATACACTGAACAAACACAGACAAATACACCGAACAAACACAGACAAATACACTGAACAAACACAGACAAATACACCGAACAAACACAGACAAATATACTGAACAGACACAGACAAATACACCGAACAAACACAGACAAATATACTGAACAAACACAGACAAATACACCGAACAAACACAGACAAATATACTGAACAGACACAGACAAATACACCGAACAAACACAGACAAATATACTGAACAAACACAGACAAATATACTGAACAGACACAGACAAATACACCGAACAAACACAGACAAATATACTGAACAAACACAGACAAATACACCGAACAAGCACAGACAAATATACTGAACAGACACAGACAAATACACCGAACAAACACAGACAAATACACTGAACAGACACAGATAAATACACCGAACAAACACAGACAAATATACTGAACAAACACAGACAAATACACTGAACAGACACAGACAAATATACTGAACAGACACAGACAAATACACCGAACAAACACAGACAAATACACTGAACAGACACAGATAAATACACCGAACAAACACAGACAAATATACTGAACAAACACAGACAAATACACCGAACAAACACAGACAAATACACTGAACAGACACAGATAAATACACCGAACAAACACAGACAAATACACCGAACAAACACAGACAAATACACTGAACAGACACAGATAAATACACCGAACAAACACAGACAAATATACTGAACAAACACAGACAAATACACTGAACAGACACAGACAAATATACTGAACAGACACAGACAAATACACCGAACAAACACAGACAAATACACCGAACAAACACAGACAAATATACTGAACAGACACAGACAAATATACTGAACAGACACAGACAAATACACTGAACAAACACAGACAAATACACCGAACAAACACAGACAAATACACCGAACAAACACAGACAAATATACTGAACAGACACAGACAAATACACTGAACAAACACAGACAAATACACCGAACAAACACAGACAAATATACTGAACAGACACAGACAAATATACTGAACAGCCACAGACAAATACACTGAACAAACACAGACAAATACACGGAACAAACACAGACAAATATACTGAACCGACACAGACAAATACACCGAACAAACACAGACAAATATACTGAACAGACACAGACAAATACATTGAACAGACACAGACAAATATACTGAACAGACACAGACAAATACACCGAACAAACACAGACAAATACACCGAACAAACACAGACAAATATACTGAACAGACACAGACAAATACATTGAACAGACACAGACAAATACACCGAACAAACACAGACAAATATACTGAAGAGACACAGACAAATACACTGAACAGACACAGACAAATACACCGAACAAACACAGACAAATACACTGAACAGACACAGACAAATACACCGAACAAACACAGACAAATACACTGAACAGACACAGACAAATACACCGATCAAACACAGACAAATACACTGAACAGACACAGACAAATACACCGAACAAACACAGACAAATATACTGAACAGACACGGCAAATGCACTGAACAAACACAGACAAAATTTCTACAGAAACGTGTTCAGTATATTTGCCTGTGTTTGTTCGGTATATATGCCTGCATTTGTTCAGTGTATTTGTCTATGTTTATTCAGTATATTTGTCTGTGTTTGTTCAGTGTATTTGCCTGTGTTTATTCTGTGTATTTGCCTGTGTTTATTCGGTGTATTTGCCTGTGCTTATTCGGTGTATTTGCCTGTGTTTATTCAGTGTATTTGCCTGTGTTTATTCGGTGTATTTGCCTGTGTTTATTCAGTGTATTTGCCTGTGTTTATTCGGTGTATTTGCCTGTGTTTATTCAGTGTATTTGCCTGTGTTTATTCTGTGTATTTGCCTGTGTTTATTGTGTATTTGCCTGTGTTTATTCAGTGTATTTGTCTGTGTTTATTCTGTGTATTAATCTGTGTTTATTCCGTTTATTGTCTGTGTTTATTCAGTGTAAATGTCTGTGTTTATTCAGTGTATTTGCCTGTGTTTATTCGGTGTATTTGTCTATGTTTATTCGGTGTATTAATCTGTGTTTATTCCGTTTATTGTCTGTGTTTATTCGGTGTATTTGCCTGTGTTTATTCAGTGTATTTGCCTGTGTTTATTCTGTGTATTTGCCTGTGTTTATTCGGTGTATTTGCCTGTGTTTATTCGGTGTATTTGTCTGTGTTTATTCTGTGTATTAATCTGTGTTTATTCCGTTTATTGTCTGTGTTTATTCGGTGTATTTGTCTGTGTTTATTCAGTGTATTTGTCTGTGTTTATTCAGTGTATTAATCTGTGTTTATTCCGTTTATTGTCTGTGTTTATTCGGTGTATTTGTCTGTGTTTATTCAGTGTATTTGTCTGTGTTTATTCAGTGTATTAATCTGTGTTTATTCCGTTTATTGTCTGTGTTTATTCGGTGTATTTGTCTGTGTTTATTCAGTGTATATGCCTGTGTTTATTCGGTGTATTTGTCTGTGTTTATTCGGTGTATTAATCTGTGTTTATTCCGTTTATTGTCTGTGTTTACTCGGTGTATTTGCCTGTGTTTATTCAGTGTATTTGCCTGTGTTTATTCTGTGTATTTGCCTGTGTTTATTCGGTGTATTTGTCTGTGTTTATTCGGTGTATTTGCCTGTGTTTATTCAGTGTATTTGCCTGTGTTTATTCGGTGTATTTGTCTGTGTTTATTCCGTTCATTGTCTGTGTTTATTCGGTGTATTTGCCTGTGTTTATTCGGTGTATTTGCCTGTGTTTATTCGGTGTATTAATCTGTGTTTATTCCGTTCATTGTCTGTGTTTATTCGGTGTATTTGCCTGTGCTTATTCGGTGTATTTGCCTGTGCTTATTCGGTGTATTTGCCTGTGTTTATTCGGTGTATTTGTCTGTGTTTATTCGGTGTATTTGCCTGTGTTTATTCAGTGTATTTGCCTGTGTTTATTCGGTGTATTTGTCTGTGTTTATTCCGTTCATTGTCTGTGTTTATTCGGTGTATTTGCCTGTGTTTATTCGGTGTATTAATCTGTGTTTATTCCGTTCATTGTCTGTGTTTATTCAGTGTATTTGCCTGTGCTTATTCGGTGCATTAATCTGTGTTTATTCCGTTCATTGTCTGTGTTTATTCAGTGTATTTGCCTGTGCTTATTCAGTGCATTAATCTGTGTTTATTCTGTTTATTGTCTGTGTTTATTCGGTGTATTTGCCTGTGTTTATTCAGTGTATTTGCCTGTGTTTATTCTGTGTATTTGCCTGTGTTTATTCGGTGTATTTGTCTGTGTTTATTCAGTGTATTTGCCTGTGTTTATTCAGTGTATTTGCCTGTGTTTATTCGGTGTATTTGTCTGTGTTTATTCCGTTCATTGTCTGTGTTTATTCGGTGTATTTGCCTGTGTTTATTCGGTGTATTAATCTGTGTTTATTCCGTTCATTGTCTGTGTTTATTCAGTGTATTTGCCTGTGCTTATTCGGTGCATTAATCTGTGTTTATTCTGTTTATTGTCTGTGTTTATTCGGTGTATTTGCCTGTGTTTATTCAGTGTATTTGCCTGTGTTTATTCTGTGTATTTGCCTGTGTTTATTTGGTGTATTTGTCTGTGTTTGTTCTGTAGTGTTTGAGCCTGTAGTTTTATTGAATCCTTCCCTCTACATCCAATTGTCAGAAAATTCAATAATTGTTCTGCTTTCTTGTAAATACTTATGACATATTCTAGTTCCAGCTCGTTCAGGAGGATGTAACTCATTAATCCCACAACCCACTTCTCTACAGTCCAACATGTCGAATATTTCTGGGCTGATTATTCCTCATTACAATCCCCGTGCAGGGTACCCTGTCCTCCCTCTCCCCTCCCAAAACTCAAAGAGTTCATCTTTTGATGTTTGTGTGTAATTCTCTCTCTCTCTTTCTCTATCTTAGTCTTTTAATCTCAGTCTCACTGTATCTCTTTTCTACCTTTATTTCCCTCTGTGTCTTTCTCTCTTTCTCTCGCTATCTCATTCCGGAGCTCTGTAACTCACCAGATTTCATTTGCTGTCAGTATTCAGGATTTCTGTCACTGTGACAGGGCTGTGTGTGTTGAGTGTCTGAACATAGAGACAAACTGATAGTCACAAAATCACCTTCTCCTCTATGCCTCCCACCTTTTCCAACGGCACCCCAAGACTTAATAAAAAATAAAACTTCTTGGTTGTTAATTCAGTGCAATAAAACAAAACCACATCTCAAAATTCAGACTTAAAAAGAATTTCAAGCTGCTCTCTGACATTGAAAGCAGCTCTCTCACACCTTCTGCTGGCTGTGTCAGGAACTGCATCCATAGAAGCTGGGCAAAAACGTAAACAACTTGCATTTCTATAGCGCCTTTCACAACCTCAGGATGTCCCAAAGTGCTTTACAGACAATTAAGTACTTTTTGAAATGTAGTCACTGTTGTTATGTAGGAAACACAGCAGCCTAATTTGCACACAGCAAGATCCCACAAACACCAATGCAATAAGGAGCAGATCATCTGTTTTTGTGCTGTTGGTTAAGGGATATATATTGGCTGGGAACTCCCCTTCTTCAAAACAGTGGCCATGGGATCTTTTACATCCACCTGAGAGGGCAGAGGTCCCATGTAACAACAACTTAGATTTAGATAGCACCATTAATGTAATAAAACATCCCAGGGCACGTCACAGGAGCAGAATAAAACAAAATTTGACAGCGAGCCACAGAAGGCAAGATTAGAGCAGATGGCCAAAAGCTTTGGTTAAAGAGGAAGCTTTTAAGAAGCATCTTAAAGAAGGAACGAGAGAGAGAGGTAGCGAGGCAGAGAAGTTTAGGGAGGGAATTCCAGACTTTAGGCCCTTGGCAGCTGAAGACACGGCCGCCTATGGTGGAGCGATTAAAATTAGCAGGACAGAGAAGATTGTGACCCCAAATGAACAGGACCCATCACGTGCGTTGCCGTAAGCAGCTGGCTTGTGTTTTCCTGAATGGTGATTACTTCTTTATAAAGGTAGAATGAGTAAAGTCTCTTAGCACAGCATTAGCCTGCATCAGATTATCTGCTGAGGGATTACGGGGCTAAAAGTAGCTCCCGATGAACATAGTGTGAACAGTGAGAGCAGATCTGCTGAGGCACGGGGTTCATTCAGACATCTTCTGCCTCATATACACTCGCTCCTAGATCTCTCGTGTTTCATTGAGAAAGTCTCCCTTCAGGAGATGAAGAACTCAGACATCTCCGAGCCCCTGACGTTGATGACAGCGTTCATGAGACAGGTTGTCAAGGAGACCGAACGCATGATCTCCTACTTCTTCAAGGGCAATGAGATGGGCGAAGTCGCCACTCACCTGGAGAATCCTGTGACCGTGATTGAGCAGAATCATGGGGGTGGGAATGGACTGAGGTATGGCCTGGGCACAATGCAGGGATGGAGGGTCGAGATGGAAGATGCCCACACCGTTGTGCCAAGCATGCCCGCCGGACTGGACTCCTGGTCCTTCTTTGCGGTCTTCGACGGGCACGGGGGATCGAAAGTCGCCCGCTACTGCTCAGAGCACCTGTTGCACCATGTGATGAGCAACTGGGATTTCTCCGAGGGGGGGCAGCTATCGGTGGAGAGGGTGACTAGCGGGATCCGGACAGGGTTCCTGCAGATTGATAGCCGTATGCAGAGGCTGTGGCGGTTCTCTAGCTGGGGCTGTAGCGGTTCCACGGTCGTGGCAGTTATGGTGTCGCCCACACACATCTACTTCATCAACTGTGGTGACTCGCGAGCCGTGCTCTGCCGCAGTGGCAGCAGCTGCTTCTACACCGAGGACCACAAGCCCTTCCTCCCTCGGGAGCACGAGCGTATCCGGAATGCAGGAGGCACAGTGACGCTCCAGCGGGTCAATGGCTCACTGGCAGTTTCCAGGGCCCTGGGGGACTTTGACTTCAAGGCAGCAGAGTGGAGAGGGCAGACAGAGCAGCTAGTCTCTCCGGAACCCGAGGTCTATGAAATGGATCGCTCCGACAAGGACCAGTTCATCATCCTGGCCTGCGATGGAATCTGGGACATCATCAGTAATGAGGATTTGTGCCACTTTGTCTGCTCGAGGCTCCAACTGACTGACAACCTGGAGGAAGTGTGCAGCCAAATCATCAACATGTGTCTGTACAAGGTACAAAAAAAAATGTGTATTTATATAGCACCTTTTAACATCTCAGCACGTTCCAAAACACTTTACAGCCAATGAAGCACTTTTGAAATGTAGTCACTGTTGTAAAGTGGGAAATGGGGCAGCCAATTTGCACACAGCAAGATCCCACAAACAGCAAAGTGATAATGACCAGATAATCTGTTATTTTAGTGTTGTTGGTTGGTGGATAAATAATGGACAGGAAATTGGGGAAAACTCTCCCTGTTTTGCTTCAAAATAGTGCCAGGGTATGGGTTATTCTCCATATAAAACCCCCGAACCCCTCAATTAGATTCCTGTCCGTAACTTGTGAACAGGACATAAGGAGGTTACAAAGGGATATAGAGAATGAGGGGAGGCGTTGGCATAGTGGTATTGTCACTGGACTAGTAACCCAGAGACCCAGGGTATTTCTCTGGGGACATGGGTTCAAATCCCATCACAGCAGAAGGTGGAATTTGAATTCAATTAATAAATCTGGAATTAAAAAGCGAGCATGAAACCATTGTCGATTGTTGTAAAAACCCATCTGGTTCACTAATGTCTTTTCGGGAAGGAAATCTGCTGTCCTTACCTGGTCTGGCCTACATGTGACTCCAGACCCACAGCAATGTGGTTGACTCTTACATGCCCTCTGAAATGGCCTAGCAAGCCACTCAGTTGTACCTAACCGCTACGAAGCCAATAAAAAGGAATGAAACTGGACGGACCACCCAGCATTGACCTAGGCACCGGAAACGACAACGGCAAACCCAGCCCTGTCGACCCTGCAAAGTCCACCCTACTAACATCTGGGGGCTTGTGCCAAAGTTGGGAGAGCTGGCCCACAGAGTCAAGCAACAGCCTGACATAGTCATACTCACGGAATCATACCTAACAGACAATGTCCCAGACACTGCCATCACCATCCCCGGGTATGTCCTGTCCCACCGGCAGGACAGACCCAGCAGAGGTGGCGGGACAGTGGTATACAGTAGGGAGGGAATTGCCCTGGGAGTCCTCAACATCAACTCTGGACCCCATGAAGTCTCATGGGATCAGATCAAACATGGACAAGGAAACCTCCTGCTGATTATCACCTACCGCCCTCCCTCAGCTGATGACTCAGTACTCCTCCATGTTGAACACCACTTGGAGGAAGCACTGAGGGTGGCAAGGGCACAGAATGTACTCTGGGTGGGGGACTTCAACGTCCATCACCAAGAGCGGCTCGGTAGCACCACTACTGACCGTACTAACGGACATAGCTGCTAGACTGGGTCTGCGGCAGGTGGTGAGGGAACCAACAAGAGGGGAAAACATACTTGACCTCGTCCTCACCAATCTGCCTGCCGCAGATGCATCTGTCCATGACATTATTGGTAGGAGTGACCACCGCACAGTCCTTGTGGAGACGAAGTCCCGCCTTCATATTGAGGATGCCGTCCATTGTGTTGTGTGGCACTATCACCGTGCTAAATGGGATAGATTTCGAACAGATCTAGAAATGCAAAACTTGGCATCCATGAGGCGCTGTGGGCCAGCAGCAGCAGCAGAATTGTACTCAACTACAATCTGTAACCTCATGGCCCGGCATATCCCCCACTCTACCATTACCATCAAGCCAGGAGACCAACCCTGGTTCAATGAAGAGTGCAGGAGGGCATGCCAGGAGCAGCACCAAACATACCTCAAAATGAGGTGTCAACCTGGTGAAGCTACAACCCAGGACTACTTGCATGCCAAACTGCATAAGCAGCATGCGATAGACAGAGCTAAGCGATCCCATAAGCAATGGATCAGATCTAAGCTCTGCAGTCCTGCCACATCCAGCCGTGAATGGTGGTGGACAATTAAACAACTAACTGGAGGAGGTGACTCCACAAATATCCCCATCCTCAATGATGGGGGAGCCCAGAACATCAGTGCGAAAGATAAGGCTGAAGCATTTGCAACAATCTTCAGCCAGAAGTGCCGAGTTGATGATCCATCTCGGCCTCCTCCTGAAGTCCCCAGCATCACAGATGCCAGACTTCAGCCAATTCAGTTCACTCCGCGTGATATCAAAACACGACTGAAGGCACTGGATACTGCAAAAGCTATGGGCCCTGACAATATTCCGGCAATAGTACTGAAGACCTGTGCTGCAGAACTTGCCGCACCCCTAGCCAAGCTGTTCCAGTACAGCTACAACACTGGCATCTAGCCTGCAATATGGAAAATTGCCCAGGTATGTCCTGTGCACAAAAAGCAGGACAAGTCCAACCCGGCCAATTACCGCCCCATCAGCCTACTCTCAATCATCAGTAAAGTGTTGGAAGGTGTCATTGACAGTGCCATAAAGTGGCATTTGTTTAGCAATAACCTGCTCAGTGACGCTCAGTTTGGGTTCTGCCAGGGACCACTCAGCTCCTGACCTCATTACAGCCTTGGTTCAAACATGGACAAAAGAGCTGAACTCAAGAGGTGAGGTGAGAGTGACTGCCCTTGATATCAAGGCAGCATTTGACCGAGTATGGCATCAAGGAGCCCTAGCAGAACTGAGGTCAATGGGAATCAGGGAGAAAACCCTCTGCTGGTGGAGTCATACCTAGTGCAAAGGAAGATGGTTGTGGTTGTTGGAGGTCAATCATCTGAGCTCCAGGACATCACTGCAGGAGTTCCTCAGGGTAGTGTCCTAGGCCCAGCCATCTTCAGCTGCTTCATCAATGACCTTCCTTCAATCATAAGGTCAGAAGTGGGGATGTTCGCTGACGATTGCACAATGTTCAGCACCATTCGTGACTCCTCAGATACTGAAGCAGTCCGTGTAGAAATGCAGCAAGACCTGGACAATATCCAGGCTTGGGCTGATAAGTGGCAAGTAACATTCGTGCCACACAAGTGCCAGGCAATGACCATCTCCAACAAGAGAGAATCTAACCATCTCTCCTTGACATTCAATGGCATTACCATCGCTGAATCCCCCATTATCAACATCCTAGGGGCTACCATTGACCAGAAACTGAACTGGAGTAGCCATGTAAATACCATGGCTACAAGAGCAGGTCAGAGGCTAGGAATCCTGAGGCGAGTAACTCACCTCCTGACTCCCCAAAGCCTGTGCACCATCTACAAGGCACAAGTCAGGAGTGTGATGGAATACTCTCCACTTGCCTGGATGGGTGCAGCTCCAACAACACTCAAGAAGCTCAACACCATCCAGAACAAAGCAGCCTGCTTGAAAGGCACCCAATCTACAAACATTCACTCCCTCCACCACCGACGCACAGTGGCAGCAGTGTGTACCATCTACAAGATGCACTGCAGCAATGCACCAAGGCTCCTTAGACAGCACCTTCCAAACCCGCGACCTCTACCAACTAGAAGGACAAGGGCAGCAAATGCATGGGAACACCACCACCTGCAAGTTCCCCTCCAAGTCACACACAATCCTGACTTGGAACTATATCGCCGTTCCTTCACTGCCGCTGGGTCAAAATCCTGGAACTCCCTTCCTAACAGCACTGTGGGTATACCTACCCCAAATGGACTGCAGCGGTTCAAGAAGGCAGCTCACCACCACCTTCTCAAGGGCAATTAGGGATGGGCAATAAATGCTGGCATAGCCAGTGAAGCCCACATCCCATGAATGAATTTTAAAAAAAGTGAGTGGGCAAAGACCTGGCAAATGCAATATAATGAGGGAAAGGGTGAAATTGTCCACTTTGGCAGGAAGAATAAAAAAGAAGCATAATATCTAAATGGTGAGAGATTGCAGAGCTCTGAGATGCAGAGGGATCTGGGTGTCCTAGTGCATGAATCGCAAAAGGTTAATATGCAGATACAGAATGTAATTAGGAAAGCTAATAGAATGTTATTGTTTATCGTGAGGGAAATTGAATACAAAAGTGGGGAGGTTATGCTTCAGCTATACAGGGCATTGGTGAAACCACATCTGGAGTATTGTGTACAGTACTGGTCTCCTTATTTAAGGAAGGATGTAAATGTGTTGGAGGCAGTACAGAGAAGATTTACTAGATTAATACCTGGAATGGGCGGGCTGTCTTATGAGGAAAGATTGGACAGGCTAGGCTTGTATCCACTGGAATTTAGAAGAGTAAGAGGCGACTTGATTGAAACATATAAGATCCTGAGGGGTCTTGACAGGGTGGATGTGGAAAGGATGTTTCCCCTTGTGGGAGAATCTAGAACTAGGGGTCACTGTTTAAAAATAAGGGGTCACCCATTTAAGACAGAGATGAGGAGAAATGTTTTCTCTCAGAGGGTCGTGAGTCTTTGGAATTCTCTTCCTCAAAAGGCGGTGGAAGCAGAGTCTTTGAATATTTTTAAGGCAGAGGTAGTTAGATTCTTGATAAGCAAGGGGGTGGAAGGTTATCGGGGGTAGGCGGGAATGTGGAGTAATCTGTTGAACTGTGAACTTATTGAATGGTGGAGCAGGCTTGAGGGGTCGAGTGGCCTACTCCTGCTCCTAATTCGTATGTACATAACTCACTCCCGGGTATCTGCTATTCTATATTTAAAAAACCCTGAACGTCTTGATTAGATTTTGGTCTGTAACTCACTCCTGGCTCTCTGTTCTGCCCTGTTACCAGATGTGCTGCTGGGTCTGAATGAATTCAGCCTGTTTAATTTGCCGGGGTGCCTCTCACAGGGCCCCTCGTGACTGTATTCCTGGGTTGGGGCCAGGCTGCATAATCTTGAACCAATGTCTGCGTAAAATTCTCTGGACTGTGTTAGGCTTCCTCATGCATATTCAAAAATTAATTAAATATCTGTGTCACAACAGAGTGTTTATCTGTGAAATTGTCCTGAGACTAATTCTCTGAAATAATCACCCATGATGACCCATTACAGGATTAATGTCAAACTGCCTTTGAGTGAAAGCGTTCCATAGCAACGGATTCCATCCCAGAATAAGCAGCAACTCAATGCACTTTCCTTGTAATGTGATACTCAGCTCAGGACATTCCACTTAGTCAGCTGGTCTTAGGTAAACGTCACGCCTGAGCTACAGTCAGGGTCAGCCAGGGTTCCTGCTCCTGATCACTGTCCAGTGACCCCTGGGTTAGAGAGAGAGGGGGAAATCAGCCAGGGTTCCTGCTCCTGATCACTGTCCAGTGACCCCTGGGTTAGAGAGAGAGAGGGGGAAATCAGCCAGGGTTCCTGCTCCTGATCACTGTCCAGTGACCCCTGGGTTAGAGAGAGAGGGGGAAATCAGCCAGGGTTCCTGCTCCTGATCACTGTCCAGTGACCCCTGGGTTAGAGAGAGAGGGGGAAATCAGCCAGGGTTCCTGCTCCTGATCACTGTCCAGTGACCCCTGGGTTAGAGAGAGAGGGGAAATCAGCCAGGGTCCTGCTCCTGATCGTTGTCCAGTCACCCTGGGATAATGTAAATTTATTTTCTGGACCGAGTTTTTTATCCCTGGTCTTTGCATCCTTCTCTTCCTTCCTTTATACAGGGTATTCTTTCTGTGTGTTTTCTCCCTGAAAACACTGACTTGTTAAGAGTACAGTTCCGCCACTGACTGTCACTCTCAAATAGATCCCTCTTCACCTGTGAGGATCACTATTGAAGAGGAGGAAGATCTTCCTCGGCATTTTGACCACATCCAGCTTCCAACTGGTTCCAGGAATTCTGCTTTTGCCAATCTATCCAGGGAACCTTTCCCAAGTTTTGATCAGTCTTCATGTGAGGAAGATCAGCCCTAAGTTTTCCACTTTCTAGTTTGAACAGTGTCCACAGGAACAGGAGGAGGCCATTCAGCCCCTCGAGCCTGTTCTGTCATTCAGTGAGATCATGGCTGATCTATATCTTAACTCTATTTACCTGCCTTGGTTCTGTAACTCTTAATCCCTCCCTCATTAAAAATCTATCAATCTCAGCTTTGAAATTTCCCAATTGACCCCCGGCTTCAGCAGCTTTTTGGGGGAGGTTCCAGATTCCCACTCCCCTTTCTGTGAAGAAGTGTTTCCTGACATCACCCCTGAACGGCCTGGCTCTGATTTGAAGGTTCTGGACTTCCCCCACCAGAGGAAATAGTTTCTATCGACCCTATCAAATTCTTTAATCATTGTAAACACCTCAGTTAGATCACCCCTTAACCTGGTAAACTCGAGGGAATTACAAGTCCAGTCTGTCTGTCCTCATAATTTAACCCTTCTAGCCCCGGTATCATTCTGGTGATTCTCCGCTGCACCCTCTCTTAGGTGGGAATATCAAGTTGAAATGCAGATCAGACATGATCTCATTGAATGGCAGGACAGGCTCGATGGGCTGAATGGCCTACTCCTGATCCTATCTTCCACATGGCCAGCAACGCGTCACACGTTATAAATCTGATGTCTCACGGACAATGTTGTTTTTCTCTGTTAAACAGGGAAGTCGGGATAATATGAGCATCATCCTGATCTGCTTCCCAAATGCACCCAAAATATCGCAGGAAGCGATTCGGAGAGAGGCCGAGCTGGATGCCTACATCGAGGAAAAAGTGAAGGGTAGGAAAGACCCTCAGAAACACCCTCCGCCCGACCCCCTCCCCCCCCCTCCCCTCCCCCCTCCATACTCTCCCCTCCCCCTCCCCCACTTCCTCCACACCCTCCCCTCCCCCCTCCATACTCTCCCCTCCACACCTTCCCCTCCCCCTCCCCCACACCCTCCCCTCCCCCTCCCCCACACCCTCCCCTCCCCCCTCCATACTCTCCCCTCCCCCTCCCCCACTTCCTCCACACCCTCCCCTCCCCCCTCCATACTCTCCCCTCCCCTCCTTCCCCTCCCCCTCCCCCACACCCTCCCCTCCCCCCTCCATACTCTCCCCTCCCCCTCCCCCACTTCCTCCACACCCTCCCCTCCCCCCTCCATACTCTCCCCTCCCCTCCCCCTCCCCCACTCCCTCCACACCCTCCCCTCCCCCCTCCATACTCTCCCCTCCCCCACACCCTCCCCTCCCCCCACCATACTCTCCCCTCCCCTCCCCCTCCCCCACTGCCTCCACACCCTCCCCTCCCCCCTCCATACTCTCCCCTCCCCCTCCCCCACTCCCTCCACACTCTCCCCTCCCCCTCCCCCACTCCCTCCACACCCTCCCCTCCCCCTTCCATACTCTCCCCTCCACACCTTCCCCTCCCACACCCTCCCCTCCCCCCTCCATACTCTCCCCTCCCCTCTCCCACTCCCTCCACACCCTCCCCTCCCCCTCCCCCACTCCACACCCTCCACTCCCCCTTCCATACTCTCCCCTCCACACCCCCTCCCCCTCCCCCACACCCTCCCCTCCCCCTCCATACTCCCCTCCCCTCCCCCTCCCCCCTCCATACTCTCCCCTCCCCACCCCCTCCCCCACCCCCTCCACACCCTCCCCTCCCCCCTCCATACTCTCCCCTCCCCTCCCCCTCCCCCACTTCCTCCACACCCTCCCCTCCCCCCTCCATACGCTCCCCTCCCCTCCCCCTCCCCCACTTCCTCCACACCCTCCCCTCCCCCCTCCATACTCTCCCCTCCCCTCCCCCTCCCCCACTCCCTCCACACCCTCCCCTCCCCCCTCAATACTCTCCCCTCCCCTCCCCCTCCCCCACTTCCTCCACACCCTCCCCTCCCCCCTCCATACTCTCTCCTCCCCTCCCCCTCCCCCACTTCCTCCACACCCTCCCCTCTCCCACCCCCTCCACACACCCCCGACCCCTCCCCTCCCCCTCCACACCCTCCCCTCCACCTCCACACCCTCCCCCTGACCCTCTACACCCTCCTTTCCCCCTCCACATTCTCCCCTCCCCCGTCCACACCCTCCCCTCCCCTCCCCCTCCACACCCTCCCCCTGTCACCCCCTCCCCTTCCCCCCTCCACACCCTCCCCCTCCCCCGACTCCCCTCTATACCCGCACCCCCCCACTCACACATTAGTGACATCCTATTCAGAGCTGATGGGGAGATTGAGTCTGCGGATTTCCTGAGATGGGCGTGTGTTGGGACTTTGTAATAAAGGCCAAACATGTCGGAGACACCCAGCAGAGCAGTCAGCATCTGACTGAGAACAGGGGCTGAGGGGACAGTTAATTGAGGAGTATAAAATTATGAGGGACCTGGATAGAGTGGATAGGAAGAACCTATTTCTGTCAGAGAGGGTAATAACCAGGGGATGGAGATTTAAAGTAATTTGTCGAAGGATTAGAGGGGAGTTGAGGAGTAATTGTTTTCACCCAGAGGGTGTTGGGGGTCTGGAACTCACTGCCTGAAAGGGTGCTCGGGGCAGAAACCTGCATCACATTTAAAAATTACTCGGATATGCACTTGAAGTGCCGTAACCTACGCTGCTACGGACCAACAGCCGGAAGGTGGGATTGGGCTGGATCACGCTCAACCATCACGAACACGAGGGGCCGAATAGCCTCCTTCTGTGCTGTAAATTTCTATGATTCTATGAATGGTCTCTGCTCTATGGGGAACAAGCTCAGCTTTTCCAGTCTTTCCACTTCAGTGAAGTCCCTCACCCCTGGGATCATTTTTGTAAACATCTTCCTAAAATGTGGTGCCCAGAACTGGACACACTCTAGTTGAGGCCTAACCAGTGTTTGATAAAGGTTTAGTATAACTTCCTTCCCTTTGTAGCTTATGCCTCTATTTATAAAGCCCAGGATCCTGTATACTTTTTTAACAGGTCATGCCACCTTCAACGATTTGTTTTCCTGCACCCTGAGCTCTCTCTGTTCCTGCACCCCCTGCACATTGTACAAAATGAATAATGTTAGTTTGATTATGATCTGTCTCGCCTGCAGTCACACCCTGCCTGACCCTGACAATCTGACTCTCTTGCAGAGAGCTTTAAGCAGCAGCTCGAGGAAGGAGATCCCAACCTGTTCTACGTGATGCAAAACTTAGTCTTGGAGGAAATTCCAAACCTTCCACCAGGAGGAGGGCTGGCCAGCAAGTAAGTGGCACCAGCTGCACAGAACAGGGGCTAAGCAACTAGATCACCTGTTTTCGTGACGTTGGTTGAGGGGTAAATATTGGCTGGCACGTTGGGGAGAACTCCCTTGCTCTTCTTCAAAATAGTGGCTGTGGGATCTTATACGTCCACCTGAGATGGCAGGCGGAGCTGCAGTTTAACGCCTCATCCAAAAGACTTCTCCAGGGACCCCTGTGTGGATTGCCAGTGAGCAGAGGATCAGCTCAGATGTGATGCCCTTCACAGTTGAATATTCCCCCAATACTCTGTCGGAGCAGTACGCACTTTGGTGAGGTTCCAAAGACCCTGTTCCCAGCATCCCCAGGGAGAGTCGGCAATATCACGAGAAAAGGGGAAATTGAAGCAAATCGAGGGGTGTTTGTAACGTTTATTGAGCTGTGTTTTTGAACTGATTGTGACTCAAGTTCCCTTTTACTTTGTGTTTCAGGAGGGACTTGATCATCAATGTTTACAAGAGGCTGAAGGATGAATACAAGGCGATGGTGAGCGAAAGGGGGATTTCCGCATGTTTGCTCAGGGACACAGGTTCAAACTGGTGAAGACCCAGTTTACGTTTGGTATCTCTTCACAACTCTTCACACAAACATAAATCAACGTAGGGAACAGATGGGGTGAATACCCAAAGTTAATTTAAGCGTTTCCTTTGATGAGTGAGCTCGGAAAGGATCAATACCAATCCTTATCCTCCAATTCTGGCCCTTTGCACATCCCCCACTTCCTTCATTAAACCATTGGCGGCCGTGCCTTCAGCTGCCGAGGCCCTAAACCCTGGAATTCCATCTTTAAACCTCTCCGCCCCTCTCTCTCTCCCTATACGATGTTCCTTAAAAACCTACATTTTTGACCGAGCTTTTAATCTCCTTTGGCTCAGTGCCAATTTTTTTAAAGCTCCTGGGACATCTTGCTACATTCAAGGCACTATATAGATGTAAGTTGTTGTTACTGTGGCTGCATCATGCTTATTCCGTCACACTCTTGGTGTGAGTATTGCAGAGGGAGGAGGGGCTTTGGAGGGTCAGGAGCAGTGCCACTCATAGTGGAATAGCCAGCCTCTGCCCTGTAACTGTAGTGGTGATATAACTGATCTGTTACGCTTCTAGTCAATGGTAACCTCCAAAATGTTGACAGTGGGAGACTAGATGGTGGTCAGGGCATTTAGCTGGGCTTCATCTCGTGAGAGATGGTCATTACCTGGCACTTGAATGTTCCCTGCCTTTTGGCAACCCCAGCTGGGTTTTAAATTTAGAGCAGTACGCAAGCCTAAAGTGCAGAATCTCAATCATTTTTCCCTCTTTTATTGCAGAATTCCAGGGATTCAGACGAAAGCCATTAACCGCCCGATTCATGGATACAACATTCCAGTTCAATACTTCAAAATCCATTTAAATCTGAATCTATCCAGAAGTTATGTCTAGTCAGAATATTTGAGTGACTGTAAACCTCGCCCCCTCCCCCCCTTGTGTAACTCATTGCCCTGTCCAGTGAGGATGTGGGGCAATCGGTCAGCTGTTTCTGTTTGTGTCTGAGACACGCTGACCCATCCTGGGAAACTCTGGCCAGTTCCAGGCTGGGAATTTGGCCATTTTAAGTTCCTGGGCTGCTGACTCTGGGGGCATTTTGACCAATCAGGGAGTGGCCTGAATCGCATTAACTAGGGGAACAAGCTTGAGGGGCAGAATGGCCTTTCTGTTCACAGTGTCCCTTTACCAAAGCTTGCAACCCGGGAATTTGAAAAAGTGAAAGTGTCCAAAGTTTCAAACATTGGAGGGGGAATGAGAGGGGGTGAGGAGGTCTTGGGAGTGGGTGAGGGGAGGGAGGGGCAATTCTTTCTGAGTGGGAATTCTCTAATTTTGTGTGAGGGAGTTTTTTTGTCCTTGTTTTTTTTTGGGAGGGGCCTCTCACTTTCTGCGTGTTTGCAGCATTTTGTATTTTGTGATTGGGGGGTCTCGTATGTTTGTGTTGGGAAACGCCAATCGTTAATGGGCCTGGTTTTAACTTAAAGTGAATGAGTTTTGAGTGAGTTCAAATCTTGCCCATTGTGTAATCGTAGAGGATCATAGAATGATACAGCACAGAAGGAGGCCATTTGGCCCATCGCCCATGTGCCAGCTCTTTGAAAGTGCTATCTAATTAGTCCCAACTCTCCCCTGCTCTTTCCCCAATCGGCCTGCAAATTTCTCCTTTTTAAGTATTTATCCAATTCCCTTTTGAAAGTTACTATTGAATCTGCTTCCACCGCCCTTTCAGGCAGCGCGTTCCAGATCACAACAGTCTTTGGCCTCCTTATCTCGAGAGACAATGGATACGCGCCTGGAGGTGGTCAGTGGTTTGTGGAGCAGCGCCTGGAGTGGCTATAAAGGCCAATTCTAGAGTGACCGGCTCTTCCACAGGTGCTGCAGAAAAATTTGATTGTCGGGGCTGTTACACAGTTGGCTCTTCCCTTGCGCCTCTGTCTTTTTTCCTGCACAACAACTCACTGTGTAAAAAGAATTCCCCTCATCTCCCCCTTTGGATCTTTTACCAATTATCTTCAATCTGTGTCCCTCTGGTTACCGCCCCTCCTACCCTGGAAACAGTTTGTCCCTATCTGCTCTATCAAAACCTCACATGATTTTGAACACCTCTATTAAATCTCCCTTTAACCGTCTCTGCTCTAAGGAGAACAATCCCAGCGTCTCCAGTCTCGCCACATTAACTGAGGTCCCTCATCCCTGGGACCATTCCAGTAAATCCCCTTCTTCGCCGAGGCCTTGGCATCAAAATTGGACTCAGTACCCCAGGTGGGGCTGGGAGATACTAGATGGAATGGTGTGCACAATCTAGTGCTGACTCCCAGTGCTGACAGTGGCCCAGCTCTCTGCACCCAGGATTAATGGGTCAGCACCCCTGGGTTACCCCTTATTCCGATCCACCTCAGTCCCGACTCCATCTGTCCTGTCCAGTGGTGTTAAATGCAGCCACTGGAGGGAAGGTGCTTCCATAGGGAAGCATGGCTCGAAGGATTCGTGCAGCGGCACGGAGTGTGGAAGCAGCTGTGTGAGGATGGGGAGGGGGTGATAGAGCGGTCTGTCGGCAGAGGAGAACAGGGACGGTGATTGGGGGAATCACAATGCAGGAAAACCTAGAGGCAAAATGGAGAATTTTTTAAATATTTGAACTGTTTTATGTTTTGTAATTGTTGGTAATAGTTTGTATCAGAAGGAACGTATTGGACAAGATGTTTGTATTAAACTGGTGACAATATTGAGACTGATCAAATACATGCTGCATTCGTCGAGGGTGTTTGACACAGGAAACAACTGAAGTGGCTTCACAAAGTGGGGCAAAAAAAAAAACAGGAGCAAAATCAAGGAGAGATTAGAAACGGCAAAAGCAAAGGTCAGTCAAACAGGAAGGTTTTTATAGGAGAGACAGAGGGTTTGGAGAGCGATCTGGGGATGCGGGGGGGTGGGTGTGGAAGGGAGACAAAGGATCCAGGTAGGAATGAGGAAAGATTTAGGGAAGGGGGGAGGGAAGGGGAGGGGGAAGGGTGCAGTGAGGGAGAGTGGGTTCAGGGAGGGGAGGGAGAAGGATACAGGAAGGAGGTGGGTGAGGGGAAGGGGAGGGGTGGAGGGGTATCTTCAGGTTTTGAGGTTAAGGCTGAGGCTGAACCAGTGACACTAGAAGCAGGTGAACAATATATTTGTGTATGTGATGTTATTTACCAATTTAACACAGCGGGGATTAGTTGCAGTGGCACTGGTACAGGAAGTGGAATGTGAGGTGATAGCTGTGATCAGTCACTGGGGAGTGCTGTCTGCACAGTTACTGATCCAGCTCACACCATTATCACAACATTCATTCCCAGGCTCGATTTAACATAAATTCCTGTAATTGCAAAGTCTTTCTCTGCTGCAAATTGTTTATTGTAGCAGGTTCGAGTTACTGAGGGGAACTTGGCTCAAAGTGTAGAATTTAACAGACTTGCATTTCTATAGCGCCTTTCACAACCTTGGGATGTCCCAAAGTGTTATACAGCCAATGAAATACTTTTTGAAGTGTAGTCACTGTTGTAATGTAGGAAACACAGCAGCCAATTTGCACACAGCAAGATCCCACAAACAGCGATGTGATAATGACCAGATAGTCTGTTTTTGTGATTTTGATTGAGGGATAAATATTGGTCTGGAGACCAGGGAGAATTCCCTGACTCTTTGAAATAGCACCTAAGGGATCTTTACCTCCAACTGAGAGGCCATACAGGGCCTCAGTTTAACATCTTATGCGAGACTCAGCACCTCTGAGAGTGTAGCATTCCCTCAGCACCATACTGCAGTATCAGCCTGGATTTCAAACTCAAATCTCTGAACTGGGATTATGAACCCATGACCTTTGGGTTTGTTTCCCACACAGCCACAATCCTGTACTCCCCCAAACCGTAATCCCCCACCCGGTCTAATCCCCCTCCTGCTCACTGAGATGCTGTCACCTCCAATGAGGAGCCCTTCATTTCTCAATTCTCTCCTCAGTAGCCTGATCTCTCTGGGCTTAGACTGGGTGGGATATTAAATGGTACAGGGAGGGGGACAGTGGGATTTGACGGGGTGGGATATTAATGGGGTGTGGGGAGTGGGAGGTCGAGCAGAATTAGACTGGGTGATCATGGTTAAATATACCAGAACAGATTCGATTGTTTATTTACTGAATTCCCATTCGACCCGCACAAACTTTACCCAAAACTTTTGTTTCTTTCTGATGTACAAAGCTCAACTTTCCCCTCGATCTTCACCCCACCTTACTCCCCCCCCACCTCAATACCCCCTTCCCCATCCACCTATCACCCACCCCACACCTCCAAACCCCCATTCCCCTCCTACTCAAACACTCAGCCTCCCTTCTGCTATTTTGGTAACTTTATTAGAAAATACACTTTCATCAGAAACTTTCACAATTATTGCATCTCATCCAAACTTTGCAGGACTCAGAAGATGAAAGAGGTCGGGGGAGGAGAGGTGGGCAGGGGGTTAAGTCCATCCCCAGGCTGTGGAGACTCCGCAATGTCCTGGAAATTTCACACGCTATAACCCTTGGCACCTCCATGCACAGAACAGCCAGTGTCTGTACCTTATGTGGTCTCACCCGCTCACCTTGCCTACTTGTTAGTGAAATAAATTTACGCTAACTAGTTCAGTAGCTTCTCATAAGTTTAAACTATATTTGTAAACTTTAGTCCTAACCGTCTTTTTACAATTTATTAAAATTTTAAGTGCTAACATTCGATCCCACTACTGGGTGATTTTCCGTTCATTGTCCAAACCCAGTTTTTGTTTCTTTCTCGCCCACCAACACCACTCTCCCCTCCCCGGGCCTCCCACCCCCCTCCCCCACCCCCCCAACCGGCCCCGAATCATTTTCAGCCGCTCACGAACCCAGATCCACCAGGCCAGAAGTGAAAGGTCCAAGGATGGATTCTTCCAACATGTGAGAGTGCATGAGATCTGGATGCTGAAGGGCAGCACTGGTCAGAGGGAGGACAGAGTTTATTGACTGAGAGTGCAGGTTTCCTGGATACAGAAGTCCTGGGGTCCCAGGACGAGGGTCAGGGCTCTGGTCCGGAGAGCCCTCCTCTTCATCAGAGCTGCTCAGGAGGATTTTCGCCTCGGACAGCTGCTTCTGGGGCTGTTTGTAATGAGGGTTTGAATTCTCCGTGTTCTCTCTGAATAGAAGAAAAGTCATTAATTCAAAGTATCAGTGAGACCAATAATGGCCTCTGTCAATCTGATCAATAACCTATCCATTAGATCAATAGTTGTAATGTGCCCAAACTTAGAGACTGGCATTATGTCCAGCATCCTTGGCACTGAGTGCCAGCCCGGCTTTTCCCATTCCTGAATTACTCCCTATTCCCACTCCTGCATTAGAGTCATAGAGACATAATGACACAGAAGGAGGCCATTTGGCCCATCAAGTCCATGATGGCTTTCTCTAGAGCTATCCAGTCAGTCCCACTCCCCTGCTCGATCCCCGTAGCCCTGCAGGTTTATCGACTGAGAATGACCACCCAATTTCCTTTTGAAATCATTGTCTCGGCTCCCACCATCCTCGTGGGCAGTGAGTTCCAGGTCATTAACACTCGCTGTGTAAAAAAGTTCTTCCTCACATTCCCCCCAACATCTCTTGCCCAAAACCTTCAATGTGTGTCCCCTCGTCCTTGTACCATCAGCTAATGGGATCAGTTTTGCTTTGTCTATCTTATCTAAACCTGTCAGAATCTTGTACACCTCTATCAAATATCCCCTCAGTCTCCTTTGCTCCAAGGAGAACAACCCCAGCATCTCCAACCTAACCTTGTAACTAAACTCCCTCATCCCTGGAAACATTCTGGTAAATCTCGTCTGCACCCTCTCAAGGACACTCACATCCTTCCTAAAGTGTGGTGACCAGAACTAGACGCAATACTCTAGTTGGGGCCTAACCAGAGCTTTATAAAGGTTCAGCATAACTTCCTCCTTTTGATTCAATGCCTCTATTTATGAAGCCCAAGATCCCATATGCTTTACTAACCACTTTCTCAATATGTCCTGCCACCTTTAAAGATCGATGCACATGCACCCCCCAGGTCCCTCTGTCCCTGCACACTCTTTAGAACTGTGCTATTAAGTCCACATGGACTCTCTCCATCCCTTTTGCCATAATGCATCACCTCACACTTCTCTGTATTAAATTCCATCTGCCACTCGTCTGCCCATTCTGCTAGCCCATCTATGTCCTGTAGCAAGTGACTGGTATCATTCTCACTGTCTGCCACACCTCCAAGTTCGGTACCATTGGCAAATTACTCCCTGTCCGCTTCCCTTCCCACTCCTGAATCATTCCCTATTCCAGATCCGTACTGTTCCTGGATTACTTCCTATCTCCTTCTCATTCTGCGTTACTCCAATCTGTCTTTACCTGTCTTTGGTCTCAGCTGCTCTGTCTCTCTGTCTTCGGTTCTTGAACCAGTTGCTGACCTGTGTGGTGGTCAGTCCAGTGGCTTCAGCCAGTTCCCTCTTCTCCCGGGGAGAGGGGTATGGATTGTGCAAATACCATTCCCGCAAAGTACCCCGGGATTTCTCCTGAAGAGCAGCAAAGAATCGAAGCATCAGACGGAAAAGTGAAGCGGACGGGAAGCAGGAATAAAAATGAAAGCTTCAGCTCAAATCAAACATTGAGAAAATACCAAATATATTCGATTGATGTCAGTGAATGAAATACATTTTGAATCCATTAGAAATCAGCATTTAAAATGCAAAAGTGCAGTTTCAATTTCTAATATCAGGAATCAAACGCACCCCTCCCCAAACACTGACCCCTCCCCAAACACTGACCCCTCCAAAACACTGACCCCTCCCCAAACACTGACCCCTCCCCAAACACTGACCCCTCCAAAACACTGACCCCTCCCCAAACACTGACCCCTCCCCAAACACTGACCCCTCCCCAAACACAGACCCCACCCCAAACACTGACCCTCCCCAAACATTGAACCCACCCCAAACACTGACCCCTCCAAAACAGTGACCCCTCCCCAAACACTGACCCCTCCCCAAACACTGACCCTTCCCCAAACACTGACCCCTCCCCAAACACTGACCCCTCCAAAACACTGACCCCTCCCCAAACACTGACCCCTCCAAAACACTGACCCCTCCAAAACACTGACCCCTCCCCAAACACTGACCCCTCCCCAAACACTGACCCCTCCAAAACACTGACCCCTCCCCAAACATTGAACCCACCCCAAACACTGACCCCTCCAAAACACTGACCCCTCCCCAAACACTGACCCCTCCCCAAACACTAACCCCTCCCCAAACACTAACCCCTCCCCAAACACTGACCCCTCCCTAAACACAGACCCCACCCCAAACACTGACCCCACCCCAAACACTGACCCTCCCCAAACATTGAACCCACCCCAAACACTGACCCCTCCAAAACACTGACCCCTCCCCAAACACTGACCCCTCCCCAAACACTGACCCCTCCAAAACACTGACCCTTCCCCAAACACTGACCCCTCCCCAAACACTGACCCCTCCCCAAACACTGACCCTCCCCAAACATTGAACCCACCCCAAACACTGACCCCTCCAAAACACTGACCCCTCCCCAAACACTGACCCCTCCCCAAACAATAACCCCTCCAAAACACTGACCCCTCCCCAAACACTGACCCCTCCCCAAACACAGACCCCACCCCAAACACAGACCCCACCCCAAACACAGACCCCACCCCAAACACTGACCCTCCCCAAACATTGAACCCACCCCAAACACTGACCCCTCCAAAACACTGACCCCTCCCCAAACACTGACCCCTCCCCAAACACTGACCCCTCCAAAACACTGACCCTTCCCCAAACACTGACCCCTCCCCAAACACTGACCCCTCCCCAAACACTGACCCCTCCCCAAACACTGACCCTCCCCAAACATTGAACCCACCCCAAACACTGACCCCTCCAAAACACTGACCCCTCCCCAAACACTGACCCCTCCCCAAACACTGACCCCTCCCCAAACACTGACCCCTCCAAAACACTGACCCCTCCCCAAACACTGACCCCTCCCCAAACACTGACCCCTCCCCAAACAATGACGCCTCCCCAAACACTGACCCATCCCAAAACAATGACCCCTCCAAAACACTGACCCCTCCCCAAACAATGACGCCTCCCCAAACACTGACCCATCCCAAAACAATGACCCCTCCAAAACACTGACCCCTCCCCAAACACTGACCCCTCCAAAACTCTGACCCCACCCCAAAACACTGACCCTTCCCCAAACACTGACCCCACCCCAAACACTGACCCCACCCCAAACACTGACCCCACCCCAAACACTGACCCCTCCAAAACACTGACCCATCCCCAAACACTGACCCCTCCAAAACAGTGACCCCACCCCAAACACTGACCCCTCCAAAACACTGACCCCTCCCCAAACACTGACCCCTCCAAAACACTGACCCCTCCCCAAACTCTGACCCCTCCCCAAACTCTGACCCCTCCAAAACACTGACCCCTCCCCAAACACAGACCCCTCCCCAAACAATGACCCCTCCCCAAACAATGACCCCTCCCCAAACACTGACCCATCCCAAAACAATGACCCCTCCAAAACACTGACCCATCCCAAAACACTGACCCATCCCCAAACTCTGAACACTGCCCAAGCACTGACCACCCCCCCCAAACACTGAACCGTGCACAAACACTGACCCCTCCCCACTGAACCCCTCCCCAAATACTGAACCCCTCCCCAAACACTAAACCCCTCCCCAAACACTGACCACTCCCCAAACACTGACCCCTCTCCAAACACTGACCCTTCCCCAATGAACCCCTCCCCAAATACTGAACCCCTCCCCAAACACTAAACCCCTCCCCAAATACTGAACCCCTCCACAAACACTGACCCCTCCCCAAACACTGAACCCCTCCCCAAACACTGAACCCCTCCCCAAATACTGAACCCCTCCCCAAATACTGAACCCCTCCCCAAACACTGACCCTTCCCCAAACACTGATCCCCTCCCCAAATACTGAACCCCTCCCCAAACACTGACCCCTCCCCAAACACTGACCCCTCCCCATATACTGAACCCCTCCTCAAATACTGACCCCTCCCAAACACTGGCTCCTCCCCAAACACTGACCCCTCCCAAAACACTGACCCTTACCCAAACAATGAACCCCTCCGCAAACACTGAACCCCTCCCCAAGCACTGACCCCTCCCCAAATACTGACCCCTCCCCAAACACTGACCCCTCCAAAACACTGACCCCTCCCCAAACACTGACCCTCCCCAAACATTGAACCCACCCCAAACACTGACCCCTCCAAAACACTGACCCCTCCCCAAACACTGACCCCTCCCCAAACACTGACCCCTCCCCAAACACTGACCCCTCCAAAACACTGACCCCTCCCCAAACACTGACCCCTCCCCAAACAATGACGCCTCCCCAAACACTGACCCATCCCAAAACAATGACCCATCCCAAAACAATGACCCCTCCAAAACACTGACCCCTCCCCAAACAATGACGCCTCCCCAAACACTGACCCATCCCAAAACAATGACCCCTCCAAAACACTGACCCCTCCCCAAACACTGACCCCTCCAAAACTCTGACCCCACCCCAAACACTGACCCCTCCAAAACACTGACCCTTCCCCAAACACTGACCCCACCCCAAACACTGACCCCTCCAAAACACTGACCCATCCCCAAACACTGACCCCTCCAAAACAGTGACCCCACCCCAAACACTGACCCCTCCAAAACACTGACCCCTCCCCAAACACTGACCCCTCCAAAACACTGACCCCTCCAAAACACTGACCCCTCCCCAAACTCTGACCCCTCCAAAACACTGACCCCTCCCCAAACACAGACCCCTCCCCAAACAATGACCCCTCCCCAAACAATGACCCCTCCCCAAACACTGACCCATCCCAAAACAATGACCCCTCCAAAACACTGACCCATCCCAAAACACTGACCCATCCCCAAACTCTGAACACTGCCCAAGCACTGACCACCCCCCCCAAACACTGAACCCTGCACAAACACTGACCCCTCCCCACTGAACCCCTCCCCAAATACTGAACCCCTCCCCAAACACTAAACCCCTCCCCAAACACTGACCACTCCCCAAACACTGACCCCTCCCCAAACACTGACCCCTCCCCAAACACTGACCCTTCCCCAATGAACCCCTCCCCAAATACTGAACCCCTCCCCAAACACTAAACCCCTCCCCAAATACTGAACCCCTCCACAAACACTGACCCCTCCCCAAACACTGAACCCCTCCCCAAACACTGAACCCCTCCCCAAATACTGAACCCCTCCCCAAACACTGACCCTTCCCCAAACACTGTTCCCCTCCCCAAATACTGAACCCCTCCCCAAATACTGAACCCCTCCCCAAACACTGACCCCTCCCCATATACTGAACCCCTCCTCAAATACTGACCCCTCCCAAACACTGGCTCCTCCCCAAACACTGACCCCTCCCAAAACACTGACCCTTACCCAAACAATGAACCCCTCCGCAAACACTGAACCCCTCCCCAAGCACTGACCCCTCCCCAAATACTGAACCCCTCCCCAAACACTGACCCCTCCCCAACACTGACCCCTCCCCAACACTGACCCCTCCCCAACACTGACACTCCCCAAATACCAAACCCCTCCCCAAACACTAATCCCTGCCCAAACACTGACCCCTCCCCAAACACTGATCCATCCCCAAATACTGAACCCCTGCCTAACATTGACTACTCCCCAAAAACTGATCCCTCCCCAAACACTGACCCTTCCCCAAACACTGAACCCCTCCCAAAACACTGACCCCTCCCAAACACAGACCCCACCCCAAATACTGAACCACGCCCCACAAACTGACTCCTCCCCAAACACTGATCTCTGCCCAAGCACTGACCCCTCCCCAAACACTGAACCCCTCCCCAAACACTGTCCCCTGCCCAAACACTGACCCCTGCCCAAACACTGACCCCTGCCCAAACACTGACCCCTCCCCAAACATGGAAACCCTCCCCAAACATTGACCCCTCCCCAAACACTGACACCTCCCCAAAGAATGACTCCTCCCCAAAGAATGACTCCTCCCCAAACACTGACCCCTCCCCAAATACTGTATCCCTACCCAAACACTGACCCCTCCCCAAACATGGTACCCCTCCGCAAACAATGACCCCTCCCCAAACACTGACCCCTCCCCAAACACTGACCCCACCCCAAACACTGACCCCACCCCAAACACTGACCCCTCCCCAAACACTGACCCCTCCAAAACACTGACCCCTCCAAAACACTGACCCCTCCCCAAACACTGACCCATCCCAAAACACTAACCCCTCCAAAACACTGACCCATCCCAAAACACTGACCCATCCCCAAACTCTGATCACTGCCCAAGCACTGACCCCCCCCCAAACACTGAACCCTGCACAAACACTGACCCTTCACCAAATATTGAACCCCTCCCCAAATACTGATCCCTGCCCAAACACTGACCCCTCCCCACTGAACGCCTCCCCAAATACTGAACCCCTCCCCAAACACTAAACCCCTCCCCAAACACTGACCACTCCCCAAACACTGACCCCTCCCCAAACACTGACCCTTCCCCAATGAACCCCTCGCCAAAGAATGACTCCTCCCCAAAGAATGACTCCTCCCCAAATTCTGAATCCCTACACAAACACTGACCCCTCCCCAAACATGGTACCCCTCCTCAAACAATGACCTCTCCCCAAACACTGACCCCTCCCCAGATACTGAACCGCTCCCAAAACATTGACCCCGCACCAAGCACTGACCCCTCCAAAACACTGACCCTTCCCCAAACACTGACCCCACCCCAAACACTGACCCCTCCAAAACACTGACCCCTCCCCAAACACTGACCCCTCCAAAACACTGACCCCTTCCCAAACACTGACCCCTCCAAATCACTGACCGCTCCAAAACACTGACCCCTCCCCAAACACTTACCCCCTCTCAAAACACTGACCCATCCCAAAACAATGACCCCTCCAAAACACTGCCCCTCCACAAACAATGACCCCTCCAAAACAATGACCCCTCCCCAAACACTGACCCCTCCAAAACACTGACCCCTTCCCAAACACTGACCCCTCCAAAACACTGACCCCTCCCCAAACACTGACACCTCGCCAAACACTGACCCATCCCAAAACAATGACCCCTCCAAAACAATGACCCCTCCCCAAACACTTACCCCCTCTCAAAACACTGACCCCTCCAAAACACTGACCCATCCCAAAACACTGACCCATCCCCAAACTCTGATCACTGCCCAAGCACTGACCCCGCCCCAAACACTGAACCCTGCACAAACACTGACCCTTCACCAAATTTTGAACCCCTCCCCAAATACTGATCCCTGCCCAAACACTGACCCCTCCCCATTGAACCACTCCCCAAATACTGAACCCCTCCCCAAACACTGAACCCCTCCCCAAACACTGACCCCTCCCCAAACACTGACCCTTCCCCTATAAACCCCTCCGCAAATACTGAACCCCTCCACAAATACTGAACCCCTCCACAAACACTGACCCCTCCCCAAACACTGACTCCTCCCCAAATACTGAACCCCTCCCCAAACACTGAACCCCTCCCCAAACACTGATCCCTCCCCAAACACTGATCCCCTCCCCAAATACTGAACCCCTCCCCATATACTGAACCCCTCCCCAAACACTGAACCCTCCCCAAATACTGACCCCGTCCCCAAACACTGACTCCTCCCCAAACATAAACCCCTCCCCAAACACTGATCCCTTCCCCAAACACTGACCCCCTCCCCAAACATTGACCCAGCCTCAAACAATGACCCCTCCCCAAACACTGACCCCTCCCCACTGACCCCTCCCCAACACTGCCACTCCCCAAATACCGAACCCCTCCCCAAACACTAATCCCTGCCCAAACACTGACCCCTCCCAAACACTGACCCCTCCCCAAATACTGAACCCCTACCTAACATTGACTACTCCCCAAAAACTGACCCCTCCCCAAACACTGACCATTACCCAAACACTGACCCCACCACAAACACTGACCCTTCCCCAAACACTGAACCCCTACCAAACCACTGACCCCTCCCAAACACAGACCCCCCCCAAATACTGAACCACGCCCCACAAACTGACTCCTCCCCAAACACTGACCCCTCCACAAAGAATGACTCCTCCCCAAATGCTGACCCCTCCCCAAATACTGAACCCCTGCCCAAACACTGATCCCTGTCCAAACTCTGTCCCCTCCCCAAACACAGAACCACACCCCAAACAATGACCCCTCCCCAAACACTGACCCCTCCCCAGATACTGAACCCCTCCCCAAACATTGACCCCTCCCCAAACACTGACCCTTCCCCAAACACTGAACCCCTCCCAAAACACTGACCCCTCCCAAGCACTGACCCCTCCACAAATACTGAACCCCCTCCCCAAACACTGACCCCTGCCCAAACACTGACCCCTGTCCAAACATGGAACCCCTACCCAAACATTGACCCCTCCCCAAACACTGACCCCTCCCCAAAGAATGACTCCTCCACAAATGTTGACCCCTCCCCAAATACTGAACCCCTGCCCAAACACTGGTCCCTGTCCAAACTCTGACCCCTCCCCAAACACGGAACCCCTCCCCAAACAATGACCCCTCCCCAAACACTGACCCCGCCCCAGATACGGAACCCCTCCCCAAACATTGACCCCGCCCCAAACAATGACCCCTCCCCAAAGACTGACCCCTCCCCAATCACTGACCCCTTCCCAAACACTGACCCCTCCCCAAACACTGACCCCTCCCCAAACACTGACTCCTCCCCAAACACTGACCCTTCCCCAAATACTGACCCCGTCCCCAAACACTGACTCCTCCCCAAACACAGATGCCTTCCCCAAACACTGACACCCCTCCCCAAACATTGACCCAGCCTCAAACACTGACCCCTCCCCACTGACCCCTCCCCAACACTGCCACTCCCCAAATACCGAACCCCTCCCCAAACACTAATCCCTGCCCAAACACTGACCCCTCCCCAAACACTGACCCCTCCCCAAATACTGAACTCCTGCCTAACATTGACTACTCCCCAAAAACTGACCCCTCCCCAAACACTGAACACCTCCCCAAATACAGAACCCCTCCCCAAATACTGACCATTCCCCAAACACTGACCCCGCCCCAAACACTGACCCTTCCCCAAACACTGAACCCCTACCAAAACACTGACCCCTCCCAAACACAGACCCCACCCCAAATACTGAACCACGCCCCACAAACTGACTCCTCCCCAAATACTGATCTCTGCCCAAGCACTGACCCCTCCCCAAATACTGAACCCCTCCCCAAACTGTCCCCTGCCCAAACACTGACCCCTCCCCAAACATGGAACCCCTCCCCAAACATTGACCCCTCCCCAAACATTGACCCCTCCCCAAACACTGACCCCTCCCCAAAGAATGCCTCCTCCCCAAATGCTGACCCCTCCCCAAATACTGAATCCCTACCCAAACACTGACCCCTCCCCAAACATGGTACCCCTCTGCAAACAATGACCCCTCCCCAAACACTGACCCCTCCCCAAACACTGACCCCTCTCCAGATACTGAACCCCTCCCCAAACATTGACCCCGCACCAAGCACTGACCCCTCCCCAAATACTGTATCCCTCCCCAAACACTGACCACTCCCCAATCACTGACCACTCCCCAAACACTGACCCCCTCCCCACATACTGAACCTCTCCCAAACACTGACCCCCCTCCCCAAACACTGACCCCTCCCCAAACAATGACCCCTCCCCAAACACTGACCCCTCCCCAAACACTGACCCCTCCCCAGATACTGAACCCCTCCCAAAACACTGACCCCACCCCAAACACTGACCCCTCCAAAACACTGACCCCTCCCCAAACACTGACCCCTCCAAAACACTGACCCCTCCCCAAACACTGACCCCTCCAAAACACTGACCCCTCCAAAACACTGACCCTTCCCCAAACACTGACCCCACCCCAAACACTGACCCCTCCAAAACACTGACCCCTCCAAAACACTGACCCCTCCAAAACACTGACCCCTCCCCAAACACTGACACCTCGCCAAACACTGACCCATCCCAAAACAATGACCCCTCCAAAACACTGACCCCTCCCCAAACACTTACCCCCTCTCAAAACACTGACCCCTCCAAAACACTGACCCATCCCAAAACACTGACCCATCCCCAAACTCTGATCACTGCCCAAGCACTGACCCCGCCCCAAACACTGAACCCTGCACAAACACTGACCCTTCACCAAATTTTGAACCCCTCCCCAAATACTGATCCCTGCCCAAACACTGACCCCTCCCCATTGAACCACTCCCCAAATACTGAACCCCTCCCCAAACACTGAACCCCTCCCCAAACACTGACCACTCCCCAAACACTGACCCCTCCCCAAACACTGACCCTTCCCCTATAAACCCCTCCGCAAATACTGAACCCCTCCACAAATACTGAACCCCTCCACAAACACTGACACCTCCCCAAACACTGACTCCTCCCCAAATACTGAACCCCTCCCCAAACACTGATCCCTCCCCAAACACTGATCCCCTCCCCAAATACTGAACCCCTCCCCATATACTGAACCCCTCCCCAAACACTGAACCCTCCCCAAATACTGACCCCGTCCCCAAACACTGACTCCTCCCCAAACATAAACCCCTCCCCAAACACTGATCCCTTCCCCAAACACTGACCCCCTCCCCAAACATTGACCCAGCCTCAAACAATGACCCCTCCCCAAACACTGACCCCTCACCACTGACCCCTCCCCAACACTGCCACTCCCCAAATACCGAACCCCTCCCCAAACACTAATCCCTGCCCAAACACTGACCCCTCCCAAACACTGACCCCTCCCCAAATACTGAACCCCTACCTAACATTGACTACTCCCCAAAAACTGACCCCTCCCCAAACACTGAACACCTCCCCAAATACAGAACCCCTCCCAAATACTGACCATTCCCCAAACACTGACCCCTCCCAAACACAGACCCCTCCCCAAATACTGAACCACGCCCCACAAACTGACTCCTCCCCAAACACTGACCCCTCCACAAAGAATGACTCCTCCCCAAATGCTGACCCCTCCCCAAATACTGAACCCCTGCCCAAACACTGATCCCTGTCCAAACTCTGTCCCCTCCCCAAACACGGAACCACACCCCAAACAATGACCCCTCCCCAAACACTGACCCCTCCCCAGATACTGAACCCCTCCCCAAACACTGACCCTTCCCCAAACACTGAACCCCTCCCAAAACACTGACCCCTCCCAAGCACTGACCCCTCCACAAATACTGAACCCCCTCCCCAAACACTGACCCCTGCCCAAACACTGACCCCTGTCCAAACATGGAACCCCTACCCAAACATTGACCCCTCCCCAAACATTGACCCCTCCCCAAACACTGACCCCTCCCCAAATGTTGACCCCTCCCCAAATACTGAACCCCTGCCCAAACACTGGTCCCTGTCCAAACTCTGACCCCTCCCCAAACACGGAACCCCTCCCCAAACAATGACCCCTCCCCAAACACTGACCCCGCCCCAGATACGGAACCCCTCCCCAAACATTGACCCCGCCCCAAACAATGACCCCTCCCCAAAGACTGACCCCTCCCCAAAGACTGACCCCTCCCCAAACACTGACACCTCCCCAAACACTGACTCCTCCCCAAACACTGACCCTTCCCCAAATACTGACCCCGTCCCCAAACACTGACTCCTCCCCAAACACTGACCCCCCTCCCCAAACATTGACCCAGCCTCAAACACTGACCCCTCCCCACTGACCCCTCCCCAACACTGCCACTCCCCAAATACCGAACCCCTCCCCAAACACTAATCCCTGCCCAAACACTGACCCCTCCCCAAATACTGAACTCCTGCCTAACATTGACTACTCCCCAAAAACTGACCCCTCCCCAAACACTGAACACCTCCCCAAATACAGAACCCCTCCCCAAATACTGACCATTCCCCAAACACTGACCCCGCCCCAAACACTGACCCTTCCCCAAACACTGAACCCCTACCAAAACACTGACCCCTCCCAAACACAGACCCCACCCCAAATACTGAACCACGCCCCACAAACTGACTCCTCCCCAAATACTGATCTCTGCCCAAGCACTGACCCCTCCCCAAATACTGAACCCCTCCCCAAACTGTCCCCTGCCCAAACACTGACCCCTCCCCAAACATGGAACCCCTCCCCAAACATTGACCCCTCCCCAAACATTGACCCCTCCCCAAACACTGACCCCTCCCCAAAGAATGCCTCCTCCCCAAATGCTGACCCCTCCCCAAATACTGAATCCCTACCCAAACACTGACCCCTCCCCAAACATGGTACCCCTCTGCAAACAATGACCCCTCCCCAAACACTGACCCCTCCCCAAACACTGACCCCTCTCCAGATACTGAACCCCTCCCCAAACATTGACCCCGCACCAAGCACTGACCCCTCCCCAAATACTGTAACCCTCCCCAAACACTGACCACTCCCCAATCACTGACCCCCTCCCCACATACTGAACCTCTCCCAAACACTGACCCCCCTCCCCAAACACTGACCCCTCCCCAAACATGGTACCCCTCCGCAAACAATGACCCCTCCCCAAACACTGACCCCTCCCCAAACACTGACCCCTCCCCAGATACTGAACCCCTCCCAAAACACTGACCCCACCCCAAACACTGACCCCTCCAAAACACTGACCCCTCCCCAAACACTGACCCCTCCAAAACACTGACCCCTCCCCAAACACTGACCCCTCCAAAACACTGACCCCTCCCCAAACACTGACCCCTCCAAAACACTGACCCTTCCCCAAACACTGACCCCACCCCTAACACTGACCCCTCCAAAACACTGACCCCTCCCCAAACACTGACCCCTCCAAAACACTGACCCCTCCCCAAACACTGACCCCTCACAAAACAATGACCCATCCCAAAACACTGACCCCTCCCCAAACACTTACCCCCTCTCAAAACACTGTCCCCTCCAAAACACTGACCCATCCCAAAACACTGACCCATCCCCAAACTCTGATCACTGCCCAAGCACTGACGCCCCCCCAAACACTGAACCCTGCACAAACACTGACCCTTCACCAAATATTGAACCCCTCCCCAAATACTGATCCCTGCCCAAACACTGACCCCTCCCCACTGAACGCCTCCCCAAATACTGAACCCCTCCCCAAATACTGAACCCCTCCCCAAACACTGACCACTCCCCAAACACTGACCCCTCCCCAAACACTGACCCTTCCCCAATGAACCCCTCCCCAAAGAATGACTCCTCCCCAAAGAATGACTCCTCCCCAAACGCTGACCCCTCCCCAAATTCTGAATCCCTCCACAAACACTGACCCCTCCCCAAACATGGTACCCCTCCTCAAACAATGACCTCTCCCCAAACACTGACCCCTCCCCAGATACTGAACCGCTCCCAAAACATTGACCCCGCACCAAGCACTGACCCCTCCAAAACACTGACCCTTCCCCAAACACTGACCCCACCACAAACACTGACCCCTCCCCAAACACTGACCCCTCCAAAACACTGACCCCTTCCCAAACACTGACCCCTCCAAAACACTGACCCATCCCCAAACACTGACCCCTCCCCAAACACTGACCCCTCCCAAAACAATGACCCCTCCAAAACACTGACCCCTCCCCAAACACTTACCCCCTCTCAAAACACTGACCCATCCCAAAACAATGACCCCTCCAAAACACTGCCCCGCCACAAACAATGACCCCTCCAAAACAATGACCCCTCCCCAAACACTGACCCCTCCAAAACACTGACCCCTTCCCAAACACTGACCCCTCCAAAACACTGACCCCTCCCCAAAGACTGACACCTCGCCAAACACTGACCCATCCCAAAACAATGACCCCTCCCCAAACACATACCCCCTCTCAAAACACTGACCCCTCCAAAACACTGACCCATCCCAAAACACTGACCCATCCCCAAATCTGATCACTGCCCAAGCACTGACCCACCCCAAACACTGAACCCTGCACAAACACTGACCCTTCACCAAATATTGAACCCCTCCCCAAATACTGATCCCTGCCCAAACACTGACCCCTCCCCACTGAACCACTCCCCAAATACTGAACCCCTCCCCAAACACTGAATCCCTCCCCAAACACTGACCACTCCCCAAACACTGACCCCTCCCCAAACACTGACCCTTCCCCTATAAACCCCTCCGCAAATACTGAACCCCTCCACAAATACTGAACCCCTCCACAAACACTGACCCCTCCCCAAACACTGACTCCTCCCCAAACACTGACCCCTCCCCAAACACTGATCCCCTCCCCAAATACTGAACCCCTCCCCATATACTGAACCCCTCCCCAAACACTGACCCCTCCCCAAATACTGACCCCGTCCCCAAACACTGACTCCTCCCCAAACATAAACCCCTCCCCAAACACTGATCCCTTCCCCAAACACTGACCCCCTTCCCAAACATTGACCCAGCCTCAAACAATGACCCCTCCCCAAACACTGACCCCTCCCCACTGACCCCTCCCCAACACTGCCACTCCCCAAATACCGAACCCCTCCCCAAACACTAATCCCTGCCCAAACACTGACCCCTCCCAAACACTGACCCCTCCCCAAATACAGAACCCCTCCCAAATACTGACCATTCCCCAAACACTGACCCCGCCCCAAACACTGACCCTTCCCAAAACACTGAACCCCTACCAAACCACTGACCCCTCCCAAACACAGACCCCTCCCCAAATACTGAACCACGCCCCACAAACTGACTCCTCCCCAAACACTGACCCCTCCCCAAAGAATGACTCCTCCCCAAATGCTGACCCCTCCCCAAATATTGAACCCCTGCCCAAACACTGATCCCTGTCCAAACTCTGACCCCTCCCCAAACACGGAACCCCACCCCAAACAATGACCCCTCCCCAAACACTGACCCCTCCCCAGATACTGAACCCCTCCCCAAACATTGACCCCTCCCCAAACACTGACCCTTCCCCAAACACTGATCCCCTCCCAAAACACTGACCCCTCCCAAGCACTGACCCCTCCACAAATACTGAACCCCCTCCCCAAACCCTGACCCCTGCCCAAACACTGACCCCTGTCCAAACATGGAACCCCTCCCCAAACATTGACCCCTCCCCAAACACTGACCCCTCCCCAAACACTGACCCCTCCCCAAAGAATGACTCCTCCCCAAATGTTGACCCCTCCCCAAATACTGAACCCCTGCCCAAACACTGGTCCCTGTCCAAACACTGACCCCTCCCCAAACACGGAACCCCTCCCCAAACAATGACCCCTCCCCAGATACGGAACCCCTCCCCAAACATTGACCCCGCCCCAAACAATGACCCCTCCCCAAAGACTGACCCCTCCCCAATCACTGACCCCTCCCCAATCACTGACCCCTTACCCATATACTGAACCATGCCCAATCACTGACCCCTTCCCAAACACTGACCCCTCCCCAAACACTGACTCCCCCCCAAACACTGACCCTTCCCCAAATACTGACCCCGTCCCCAAACAGTGACTCCTCCCCAAACATGAACCCCTCCCCAAACACTGATCCCTTCCCCAAACACTGACCCCCCTCCCCAAACATTGACCCAGCCTCAAACACTGACCCCTCCCCACTGACCCCTCCCCAACACTGCCACTCCCCAAATACCGAACCCCTCCCCAAACACTAATCCCTGCCCAAACACTGACCCCTCCCCAAACACTGACCCCTCCCCAAATACTGAACTCCTGCCTAACATTGACTACTCCCCAAAAACTGACCCCTCCCCAAACACTGAACACCTCCCCAAATACAGAACCCCTCCCCAAATACTGACCATTCCCCAAACACTGAACCCCTACCAAAACACTGACCCCTCCCAAACACAGACCCCACCCCAAATACTGAACCACGCCCCACAAACTGACTCCTCCCCAAACACTGATCCCTGCCCAAGCACTGACCCCTCCCCAAATACTGAACCCCTCCCCAAACACTGTCCCCTGCCCAAACACTGACCCCTCCCCAAACATGGAACCCCTCTCCAAACATTGACCCCTCCCCAAACACTGACCCCTCCCCAAAGAATGCCTCCTCCCCAAACGCTGACCCCTCCCCAAATACTGAATCCCTACCCAAACACTGACCCCTCCCCAAACATGGTACCCCTCTGCAAACAATGACCCCTCCCCAAACACTGACCCCTTCCCAAACTGACCCCTCCCCAGATACTGAACCCCTCCCCAAACATTGACCCCGCACCAAGCAATGACCCCTCCCCAAATACTGTAACCCTCCCCAAACACTGACCACTCCCCAATCACTGACCCCTCCCCAAACACTGACCCCCTCCCCACATACTGAACCTCTCCCAAACACTGACCCCCTCCCCAAATACTGAACCCCTCCCCAAATACTGACCATCCCCAAAAACTGACTCCGCCCCAAACACTGACCCTTCCCCAAACACTGAACCCCTCCCAAAACACTGACCCCTCCAAAACACGGACCCCTCCAAAATACGGACCCCTCCCCAAATACTGAACCACGCCCCACAAACTGACTCCTCCCCAAACACTGATCCCTGCCCAAGCACTGACCCCTCCCCAAATACTGAACCCCTCCCCAAACACTGACCCCTGCCCAAACACTGACCCCTGTCCAAACACTGACCCCTCCCCAAACATGGAACCCCTCCCCAAACATTGACCCCTCCCCATACATTGAACCCCTCCCCAAAGAATGACACCTCCCCAAAGAATGACTCCTCCCCAAACGCTGACCCCGCACCTAATACTGAACCCCTGCACAAACACTGACCCCTGTCCAAACTCTGACCCCTCCCCAAACACAGAACCCCTCCCCAAACAATGACCCCTCCCCAAACACTGAACCCTGCCCTAACACTGACCCCTCCCGAAATACTGGCCCCTACCGAAACACTGACCCTTCCCCAAACACTGACTCCTCCCCAGCACTGACCCCTCCACAAGTACTGACCCCTCCCCAAACAATAACCCCTGCCCAAACACTGACACCTCCCCAAATACCGGCCCATCCCCATATACTGACCCCTCCCCAAACACTAAAGCCTGCTCAAACATGACCCTCCCCAAACACTGACCCCTCCCCAAACACTGACCCCTCCCCAAACATGACTCCTCCCGATATACTGACCTCTCCCCATATACTGACCCCTGCCCAAACACTGACCCCTCCCCCAACCCCACTGGAATTTGTCCTCAGTTCCCGGTTCCAGCCTGGGTTCCAGGACCATGTTTCCTGTTCCCAACTTTCTGCTTAGTGGAATCGGGTGGAAATGTTGGAGCATTTGCGAACCCCCACCCCCACCCCCCGCGCACCCCTTCCCCTCCCGCCCCTACATTGGGGGTTTCACAGCCAGCGGAGTTTCTCTGGGGAAGTTGCGGGATGTCCGCACACACACAGCGGAATCGCGGCGGGAATCGCGGCGGGATTACGGACCCACCTTGAAGCAGTAACTGGTCTCCTCTCCATCCCAGATGGTCCTGGGCAGCGGGAACTTCCTGCGGACCCGGTACTTTCCCACTGCCCCCAGGGGTCTCCCCCTCAGCTTCTCAGCCTGGATGTAATGAGCCTTCAGCCAGAACTGCTGCAGTTTGGGGTGACTCTGCACCGAGAACTGGCAGCTCTCCAGGATCCGGTACAACTCACGGAAATTGCCCCGGTGAAAAGCCACCGCTGCTTTGGCTTTGAGGACGCTCTCGTTCTTATGGAGGTGTTCACAGGCTGGCAGCGACCACAGGAACCTGCCCAGCCTCTCCATGCTGCCTCCCTGTTGTAAAACCTCACACACACAGGCCACCTGCTCCTCTGTGAAACCAAAGGAAGTCAACATTGCCATATTTGCAGGGAGGGTTGCCCAGACCAGGCTGCAAACAGAGAGTTACAACAACTCAGCTCCTTCTGCACTTGTCACTAGGGCCAGTCTGCAAATCCCTCTCTGCACATCTCCAGCTACAACCCCAATCCTTTCCCAACAGCTATTGGCTGTTCACCAGTCGCTTGGGGGCAGGGAACAGGATCACATTTTCTTAATAATTCACCACAAAGACCGTGTCAGTAATGGAAACCCAATCCCACCTAAAGCCAAGCATTCTCCAGCAAGACGGCTGTTAAACATGTTTCAGGCTGGAAAGTGAAGGCTGTGCTTGGAATTAACAACAACTTGTATTTACATAGCAGCTTTCAAACAGTAAAACATTCCAAGGTGCTTCATAGGAGTACAACCAAAAGAAATGACGCTGAGCCACATAGGAGATATTAGGACAGGGGACCAAAATCTTGGTCAAAGAGGTCAGTTTTAACGAACGTCTAAAGGAGGGGAGAGAGAGGCGGAGAGGTTTAGGGAGGGAATTCCAGAGCTTAGGGCCCCAGGCAGCTAAAGGCACAGCTTCCAATGGTGCAACAATTAAAATCAGGGATAGGCAAGAGGCCAGAATTAGAGAAGTACAGAGATCTCGGAGGATTGTAGGGCTGGAGGAGGTTATAAAGATAGGGAGGGACGAGGCCATGGAGGGATTTCAAAGAAGGATGAGAAATTTAAACTCAAGGCATTGCCGGACTGGAAGCTATTGTCCGGCAACGGGTACAGGGACTGTTGGGGCCAACTGACTTCAGCTCAACTTAATCACTCATTATCTGGAACACTGGTCATTCCCACCTCTTCCTGCCTGCAGTGGATACAGTGAGCAGACAGACCACACCAAGAGACAAGGAGACCCACTGAAGGATATAGTACCTCAGTGGGCAGCACTCCCCTGCCTCTGAATCAGAAGGTTTGTGGGTTCAAGCCCCACTCCAGAGACTTGAGCACAAAATCTAGACTGGCACGCCTGAGGCAGTGCTGCACTGTCAGAGGTGCCATCTTTGGAATGAGGTGTTAAACCAGATATAAAATATCACATGGAACTATTCAAAGAGCAGGGGAGCTCTCCCCAGTGTTGTTAATATTTACCACTCACAACCATGAACTAAACCGATTACCTGGTGAATTACCTCGTTGCTGTTGGTGGGATCTTACCATGCACAAATTGGCTGCCTAAATTACAACCATGATTATATTTAAGAGCTTTTGGACTTCCTGAAGTTGTGAAATGTGCTGGATAAATACAAGTTCTTTTTCACTCTGTATAATAGGAAATCCTGTTGTTCAAATCTCCCCTTGGCCCCTCATCCCCTCCCTACCTCTGTAACCTCCTCCAACACTCTGAGATCTCTGCATTCCTCCAATTGTGGCCTCTTGAACATCCCAGATTTTAATCCCAATTTCAAGACACATTCGCTGTGCAAATTGTTCAGCCATTTGTGGCCATTCAGAACTCATGGTGTATCCCTTCCCAAACGCAAATTGATGAATTGGTGGACTAATAATAATGCTGTGAACTCTCTGTTATTTTTCCAGCAATTTCTGGGCTATAAGATCTTGTCCAATTAAAAAAAAACACCATAAAAAAATTGCACACACTGAAAATCTAAAAAAAGTTGGAAAAACTAGTGGAACCAAATTTCCCCGGAAAATCTGTTATTATTTTGAAAGCTGGCTGCTAGCCCCTGAACCGTCTCTGATCCAGTGAGAAAGGACCTGTTTTTATAGACTTTCGTTCTGACTTTACCCTCTCGTTCCTGATGTTGCTCGAGAGAATCTTCACCATCCTTTTCCACGACCACTTGGGTGGTTTGCAGATGGCACCTCAGCTCGATTCAGTATTACAGAAAAAAACAAAACTCACTTGAAAAAAAATAAAGGGCAACAATTTATTTGTAAATAAAAATTTCCAAACTCTGCAAAGAGTGACTGAGAGGAATTTTGGGTGAAGTGGGGAGAGGGGAGATCAGCAATACCCGGGGAAGGGCAAGGGAAGGAGAGGAAAGTTGAAGCACTGGTGGGTTGGGAGTGGGGGTGACAGAACCCCAAGGTAAGGAGGAGGAAGAGACACACAGAACTTGGAGGTAAATGTTTTAGAAACCTTCCCTAAAGTTCTGGGTCCGGACTGCATTCATAACATTTGTCGTTAGTTCTGGATTGGATCCCAGTCCCCTTCTTGAACCAGTTAGTGATCAGGATCAGAGAGATTCCGGCATCAGTTTGTGGACAGGCCAGAGTGGCCCTAGACTATCCCACTGGACCAGACCCTGCCCTCGACTATCCCACTGGAACAGACCCTGTCCTCGACAATCCTGGCCTTTTCTTGTCTCTCTGTTTTTATGTACATGTTTCCTTCACTGTTTCCCGTGGAGAGGAGACATTGTTTAAAGTTGAACATCTCACAGTAGAAGTTTCCAGAACTGGTTCTGCTGCCAAACGCGTCCCTACAAATTAAACACATGGACTTTCGCATTTGAAGAGCGTTCTCTCCCAGACCTTGTTGCTAAGAGATTTTGCAGGTAACACTAGGATTCTGTTTGACCTAGTCTTGGAGTTAACTCTCACCCTGCTGAACAAGCAGATGAAATACACAGTCCGACACCTAAAACCGAGGCCTCACCTGCTCTCTCAGGTATATGTAAAACATCCCACAGTCAATATTTCAAAGGAGAGCGGGGGAGTTCTCCCCAGTGCCCTGGTCAATATTTATCCCTCAACCAACATTGCTAAAACAGATTAGCTGGTCATTATCACATTGCTGTTTGTGGGATCTTGCTGTGCCAAAATTGGCTGCTGCGTTTCCTACATTACAACAGTGACTGCACTTCATTGATTGGCTGTGAAGCTCTCTGGGATGTCCTGAGGCTGTGAAAGACGCTATGTAAATGCAAGTCCGTGCTTTATCACTTTAAGTGTAGACACTGGTGAATAAATTAGAAATTATTTTAACTCACCGCCAGGCACTAACTGGTTTGATACGGAGACACACAGACCATGAACAGCAAAAGTTTTATCTGTGCTCTGTGCTCACTTTGCTGCATTTAGACTGACAACTGGCCTTTGTGCTACTGGGCTACGAAGGGGCAAATTCGCTGGGATTCCCTCTCCTGATCACTGTCCCATCCCGGGATGTGTGCCAGGGTGGACGTTGGGTGTGCACAGCCTGTATGTGATTCCTCCCATGTTTGAACAGCCAGCAGATACTCGCTGTCACTTGAAGCCTGCTCTGTTAAAAGAGCAAATGGAGCAAAAGCCAAAACCTTCAGGCGAGGAAGAAACTCCAAAACTCCACTCTTAACTCTCACCAAGTTCTGTTCACCCATCACCCACTGTGCCCGATGACCTACACTGGCTCCCAGTCCAGCAATGCCTCAACTTTAAAATTCTCATCCTTGGTTTCAAATTCCTCAATGAAATCAACTCCTCCCCATCTCTGTAACCTCCTCCAGCCCCACTACCCTCCGAGATCTCCACTGTGCAAATTCTGGCCTGTTGAGCGTCCCCGGTTTTATTGGCTCCATCATTGGCGGCCATGCCTTCAGCTGCCTGGGCCCTCAGCTCCAGACTTCACTCCCTAAACCTCTTCGCTTCTCTCTCTCCTCCTTTAGCCACTCCTTAAAACCTACCTCTTTGACTAAGCTTTTGGTCACCTGTTCTAATATCTCCCTCTGTGGCTCAGTGTCAAATTTTGTTTGCGAACACTCCTGTGAAGCACCTCAGGATGTTTTACTACATTAAAGGCGCTATATAAATAGAAATTGTTGGAGATTCACCTCTATGAATGATTATTATTGTGCAAGGCTGCACAAGAAAACAAGGGGACATGTTCATCTCTAGGACGTTGTGCAAGTGTTGGGTTACGTGTTGGTTGCTAGGACGGACGATAAACATATCCTACAGAGCAGGTTAGCAAGCACTCAGGTAGTGAATGCAAACAGCTTCCTCAAATTTCCACCTTTCAATAGAGCAGATTGAAATTGTTCGGATAAAATTACCTTTGTACAGCACAATTGGATGGGTGCGAGAGGGAGGCGTTGCCATGGCAACCGAAGCCTGGGCCTACATATGAAGTTCAGGGCTTGTGTGTTCAGATCCAAATCCTGCAAACAACTCTTCCCCAATTTCTTCCTGTCTTGAACAATAAAGTATCTTTAGTTTGGAAGCTATCCTTCACTTCTAGAAAGATCTGATTAGATCCTACCCTGAATAAGGACTTTAGTTCTACACTGCACCTCTGGGAGGATCTATCAGTGTTGGAGAGGGTGCAGCACAGATTCACCAGAATGATACCAGGGCTCAAACGGTTAACTTATGAGGACAGGTTGCATTCACTGGAGTATAGTAGGCTAAGGGACGATCTAATTGAGGTGTTTAAGATGTTTAAAGAATTTGATAGGGTCGATGGAGAGAAACTATTTCATCTGGTGGGGGAGTCCAGAACCTTAAAATTCGAGCCAGGCGGTTCAGGGGTGATGTCAGGAAGAACTTCTTCAGACAAAGGGGAGCGGAAATCTGGAACTCTCTCCCCCGAAAAGCTGCTGGGGCTGGGGATCAACTGAAAATTTCAAAACTGAGATTGTTGGGTAAGGGGATTAAGAGATGGGGAACCAACACTGGGGAGATGGAGTTCAAATACAGATCAACCATGATGGAATTGAACGATGGAACAGGCTCGAAGGGCTGAATGAATGAATGAATGAATCTGGGAGCTGAGTAGATAAATGCATAAAAAGCAGGAAGATCCCAAGTTTCATCCCCCTCCCCCCACTGACCCCCCCATCTGGGCTGATCCTTGATATTACAATGGGTCTCCACCTCTCTGACAGAGGTAGTTGAGTTTTACTGCTAATCTCAATTCAGTTGGAGTTGGATCTCTGTGGAGCCAGAGTGCAGACAGGGTTTGAGGGTGTCTGTGATAATCTCAGTATAGAACCATAGAATTTATCACACAAAAAGGGAGGCCATTCAGTCCATCGGTGCTGTGTTGTAGCTAGCATTTCAATGGAATCTGTCTGTCCTAATCCCATTTCTCTGCTTTTTCCCTGTGTCCTTTTACATTCTTCCTTTTCCAATATCTCTCCAATTTCCTTTTAAATGATGTTTTCTAGCCTCTCTTTTTATTATTTTTCATGGGATGTGGGTGTCGCTGGCTAGGCCAGCATTTATTGCCCATCCCTAATTGCCCTGGAGAAGGTGGTGGTGAGCTGCCTTCTTGAACCGCTGCAGTCCATGTGGGGTAGGTAGACCCACAGTGCTGTTAGGAAGTTCCAGGATTTTGACCCAGCAACAGTGAAGGAACGGCGATATAGTTCCAAGTCAGGATGGTGTGTTGCTTGGAGGGGAACTTGCAGGTGGTGGTGTTACCATGCATTTGTTGCCCTTGTCCTTCTAGTTGGTAGAGGTCACTGGTTTGGAAGGTGCTGTCGAAGGAGGCTTGGTGAGTTGCTGCAGTGCATCTTGTAGATGGTACACACTGCTGCCACTGTGCGTTGGTGATGGAGGGAGTGAATGTTTACGGTGGACGATGGTACTGTGGTAGATTATAACTGTAAGCTCTCAATCTAGTGAATCTTCACTGTTCCCTTTCTCTTAACACTCGTAGTCTGGGAAAGAACACAGAGCAGTGAGTATATTCTCTGGGAGTTTAACTCAGGGCGTTGGTAAGATTGACATAAGTGCTGGTTTGAGTGAGATGCATTTTGATGCACTTTCCCCATTGTACCTCCATCCGCCAGGTTTGGCCTGGGGCAAGACCCAGGGACGGATTGTTGGGATGGAATATTAAACATCTCAAAGAAATATTATCGGTGCTTGTGAGGAATGCTGTTTTTCACTGCACTTCTATTTATTGAAATTGTGTTTATTTAGTTAGGTGGAGAGACTGGGAGAAGCTGGGTTCATTCTGTTTAGGGCATAGAAGGTTAAGGGGAGATTTAATAGAGGTGTTCAAAATTATGAAGAGTTTTGATAGAGTAAATAAGGAGAAACTGTTTCCAGTGGCAGGAGGGTCGGTAACCAGAGGGACACAGATTTAAGATAATTGGTAAAAGGGGAGATGAGGAAAATTTTTTTTACACAGTGAGTTGTTTTGATCTGGAACGCACTGCCTGAAAGGGTGGTGGAAGCAGATTCAATAGTAACTTTCAAAGGGAATTGGATAAATACTTGAAGGGAAAAAATTTGCAGGGCTACAGGGAAAGACCAGGCAGGAGTGGGACTAATTGGATAACTCTTTCAAAGAACCAGCACATGGGCGATGGGCCGAATGGCCTCTATCTGTGCTGTGAGATTCTGTGATTATTGTAACCCTCTCTCCTCGGCTCCCTATGCTTCTGACCCTCGGTTTTCTAATCTTCGTTGGAGTTCCACCTTCTCAGTTCTTGTGGTTTGACCTTCTTGATCTTTTGCGTGGCAGCCTGGTTTTGAGGTGATGTCTATCTCCGTGCAGTGCCATGGCAACTGGGTTAAAAGTAATCCCAAAGTGTAACCGGAACCGTGTGCAGCTGCACACAGTCCCAATCTCCAGTTACCCAGTGACAAAAGCCAGCAGCTCGCAGGATTATATTTCCTTCCCTCTCTCTCGCCCATCTGGGGCCTTTGGAACATCTGTTCTAAATTGCTCTGGGTGAATAGAGTCAGAAATCAGATCCTGTTTAACAGGTCAGTACTGCTTGCAAGAAGGGCTGCTCCATCTCACCAACTACCTGACAGGATAAAGGATGGCACTGAGCCTGAATGTCCCATTTCACAGGCATTGAATTCATAACAAAGAATTTTTTGTTAACCCAAAAAATAATCAACATCGAAACCCCCAGGCCTTTGTGTTAAGTGCTTTCCTCCCAGTGTGCGGTAATTCAGTCAAAATATTAAAAGTTTGGGTCAAATATTAAAAGTGGAATTAAATCCATCAGGCAGGTCTGGTTGGAGGTTGTGAACTATTCAAAGCAAGAGAATCTCCGTCACAAATTCGAGGCTTCCCAGCAATGACCACCATCAGTCAGGGTAACTTTCAGCCTTTCAGAGAATTGGGGAGACAGAGAGAGTTCAATCAGCCTGTGCTCCTGTCTCATTCAGTTCATCTAGTGACCTGAGACACTGTTGCTCACGTTCAGTTACCCACCAGACTGAGCCCAGTGAGTGTCGGCAGCATATTCCACCAGGGAAGGCAGCACAGAAGAATTTGAGACTAATTCTGTCCTCACTCCAACACACACCCAGACACATACACACACATGAATACATGCAGACACAGACCTAGACACACACATAGACACACAGACACACATGCACTGAGGTTAATTTTAACCTTGGCTTCATAGATTGACCGATATTGACTCTTGGGTGATGAAGAAACTGAGTGACTACTGCCAGTGGTGAAAGTAAAGATGTTGAGACTCTGTATCTGGTGAACATGACTGAAACTGATCAACACAGAAACCATCAGAGGTTGTGAGTCTTCAGCCCCTCCCCCTACTCTCTCCCTCCCCCACATCCCCCCACCCCCGCCCATTTCCCACCGCCCCTCCCCCACTCCCCTCACAATTAACAGATAAATCTCTCATGTTAAATTCATGACTGATGGACACCGGCTCAGAGAGATCCCCCCCTTACCCCCTCCCCCCTCACCTCCCTCATTGTCCCCCTCTTACCCCAATATCACAATCGAATCCGACAAACTGACCAATAAACATTCTAACATGGCTACTCAGTTTTCTGTCTGCCAGACTGTTCTGATTGCTCAGTTTAAGGGGGTTGTCTGTTGATGGGTTTATTTGGTGGGCAGTGCCTGATGCGTGCAGAGGACCGGAGGGCGTGACGCAAGTGTGACCGCCAACGGTTGGTGGTGGCAATGGCAGGAAAGGGGCAGGGGTCAGTGAAGAACAACAACAGCGGAAGGTAAGGGGAGCCGAACAACAAAGTTACCCTGGTTGGAGAGATTGTTTACATGAGGGAAGGGGTGGGATTGATGGGAATGGCATGGGATGGGTGGATAAGATGAGGGAATTCATTAAGTGTGGCAAAATGACAGGGACAATTACTTGATACAACTTATTATTCAAAAGCTGCAAGATGAATTAAAGGACTACATCAGCATTGATTCTATATAAAGATGATGTGAACAGTCTGTACCCTCCAGAGTTTCTACACAGTCTGACGCCAATACACAAGCGTAGCCTCAAGGAAGGAGCAGTTGTAATGTTGCTATGAAATTTGAATCCTAGACAAAGACTTTGTCATAGATTGGTAGTTAGGAAGCTGTTTTCTTTGATGAAGATCCTGAAATTATAACAGGCAGATTTCAAGGAAACAGTATTTTTTTTAATTCCTTCAATTTTTTTTATTAATTCGGGGTGGGCATCACTGGCTAGGCCAGCATTAATTAATTTATTTTTAAAATTATTTATTTTATTTTTCCATAGAGAATGCACCAGTTTGTGGTCACTGACAGTTAACTACCAAGCTTTGAAATTTATTTTCACTTATTTTATTTAGCTGAAACAGGCGCATTGTGTGTACATGTTCTTTGTGTCTGCAAAGAACAGGGCCCTGTGTATTAATATATGCAGCTTCATATATTAGCCTGGACAGGCTAGGCTTGTATCCGCTAGAATTTAGATGAATAAGAGGTGACCTGATTGAAACATATAAGATTGTGAGGGGTCTTGACAGGGTGGATGTGGAAAGGATGTTTCCCCTTGTGGGAGAATCTAGAACTAGGGGTCACTGTTTAAAAATAAGGGGTCGCCCATTTAAGACAGAGATGAGGAGAAATTTTTTCTCTCAGAGGGTCGTGAGTCTTTGGAATTCTCTTCCTCAAAAGGTTGTGGAAGCAGAGTCTTTGAATATTTTTAAGGCAGAGGTAGATAGATTCTTCAGAGGCGAGGGGGTGGAAGGTTATCGGGGGTAGGTGGAAATGTGGAGTAATCAGTTCAGCCATGACCTTATTGAATGGCGGTGCAGGCTTGAAGGGCTGAGTGGCCTACTCCTGCTCCTAATTCATAGGTTTGTATCCTTAATTGCCCTTGAGAAGGTGGTGGTGAGCTGCCTTCTTGAACTGCTGCAGTCCATGTGCTGTTAGGGAGGGAGTTCCAGGATTTTGAACCAGTGAAGGAACAGTGATGTAGTTCCAAGTCAGGATGTGTGGCTTGCAGGTGATGGTGTTCCCATGCATCTGCTACCCTTGTCCTTCCAGATCACAAGCCCACAGATGTTAACAAGGAGGACTTTACAGGGGTCAACAGGGCTATGTTTGCCATTGTCATTTCCAGTGTCTACATCAATGCTGGGTGATCCATCCAGTTTCATTCCTTTTCTTACACGTACTGGTCAACCACATTGTTGTGGGTTCTGGAGTCCTACGGCCACCATTAGACTAGCTTTTAATTCCAAATTTATTAATTGCATTCAAATTTCACCATTTGCCCTGCTGGGATTGGATTTGACGCCATGTCCCCAGAGCATTACCCTAAGCATCAGGATTACTGATCTCGTGACATTACCACTGTGCCATCACCTCCTCCATATTAGTCCTTGAATAATATTAAGCCCATCAACTCAGAAGAAAACAGTTCCCAATGAGACTTCATATTCCATGACTATAAACATGGCACAAAGCCAGACTCTTGACAAAATGTGTATTTATATTCCTAGGCATCTTTTTACACATGGACAGCTTGATATAGCTTTTTCCAGAGTGAGACATTTTGATTCTGTTAAAGTTTTTGGTGAAAGAATATCTAGAAATCCTGCATTTAAAGAGGTACTGTTGCAATAAAGATACTAATTTGCCTGCAAATGTTTTGCGGGTCTAGTCTAGTTTATTGTAATGTTCACAACTTTCCAGCAACCGGGAGCAGCTGCACCTCCTGGTGGCGAGGGACACAGTCTGCAGCTGGTCCCACCTGAAACAGAACCTTGCTTTAATTTCAGATCTTCAATGCTCGCTTTGTCACTTCCCCTTTAACCTCCCCAACGAAGCTGCTCATCACCTGGAACAGGACTTGCGGGAGGGAGAGATCTTGAGATCAATTAGCGAAAAGAATTCTGTCTCGGGTTCTTTCCTGGGAAAATGAGTGAATCAGCTTCAGTTCCCGATGTCACCTGCACCAGACTGAAACCAGTTGCTGCCTTCTCCAGCAGGGGGCAGTCACGCCTCACTCTCCATGGGTTTAAGAGGGGAAACCATTGGAGAGAAGGAATTTTCATTCATGAAATCCCAAAATAGTTCACAGCCAAAGCATTAATTTCTAAGGGATACAGGGAAACAGGCTCACAGCGAATGCGAAAAGCAGGAAACTAAGTAAAAGAAAGACTTGCATTTATATAGCACCTTTCGCAACCTCAGGGTGTCCGAAAGCTCTTTTTGGCCAGTTAAGCACTGTTGTGATGCAGAAAATGATCAGTCGATATCTGCACAGCAATGACATAATGACCAGATAATTTGTTTTTCAGTGGTGCTGGATGAGGGATAAATACTGGTCCCAGAACATTGAGAACTCCCGGGAGGTGGAATTAGGCAGTCTTACTGATGGTGCTGATGTGATCAGAAGGTCATCTCAGGGTCAAACATAACACCGACCCTGGTTCAGCCTCAGACTGTCGCCAGGGAGAGGAATGGAGTCGCTAGCTCGGGAACGGAGTTCATGACGGGACCGAAGACAACGGCTTTGATCGTCCCAATATTTTAATTGGAGGAATTTTCTGCTCATCCAGTCTGACAATTTAGACATAGCGGAGGAGCAGAGAGAGGAAGCAGGTGACTGTGACTTCGGATCATGTTATCGAGGGGCAACATGTAGATGAGAAACAGGAGGGATCCATGGAGAGATCCTTGTGGGGCACACCAGAGGTAATGGTGCAGGAGTAGGAAGAGAGCAGGTGAATCTCTGGCTACGGCTGGATCGATATGAATGGAACGTGCACCCAACTGGACAACAGTGCAGAGGAGGTGGAGCAGAATATTGTGGTCAACCGTGTCAAAGGAGGAGGAGTAGGGATAGTTTACCTTTGTCCCAGTGTTGGGGTAGGGGATTGGAGGTCATGTGATGAAGCCTCCAGGAATAGGTCCAAACAGAGTTGGCAACCCATCAGGGTGAGGTAATCGGAGATCAGGCTCTGAGTGAAGCAGGTGTCTGTCAGAAAGCCAGACCAGTGAGAGCAGCTGATCAGACTGTCCCCTGAAACAGCAGCCAGGGTCTCAGTGAAGCCACCGGTATCTCCTGCCTGTCACTGGGATGTGGAGTAAGGGCAGTTGTCCATCAGACAGTTTATATCATTTGCCTGTTGGCAAACTGACTTCACTTTACTCAACATTCTCACTCAAACACTGGCCACTTACACACAGGGAGCTTTACTCTGCATCTAACCCCATTTTTTTTTGTTTCTTTTTATAAATGCAGCTGTCTCCACTCTACAGTCACCCCTCTGCAGTTACTCCACTCTGCTCTCCCTGATTGCAGGCAGGAAGTGCTTCACAAATTGCCCAGCCGATCCCAGTTTTTTTTTCCAAGGTGGCCTTTATACCCCAGGCCCCTTTTATATATTTCATGTCGAGGGGGCCTTTATTCCTCAGGCCCCCTTTATATACACTTATATTTTTAAAATAACTTTATTAAAAACAGAAATAAACAAAAACTCAAATTAAAATGCCATTTTCGGCGTCGACGATGCACTCCAGTCCCTGCGGTGCCCACCGGTCGCGGAAGGCCTCAAGCGTACCGGCGGACACCGCATGCTCCTTCTCCAGGGACACCCGGGCGCGAATGTAACCGCGGAAGAGGGGCAGGCAATCAGGGAGGACGGACCCCCCGACGGCCCGCAACCTGGACCTGTGAATTGCCACCTTGGCCAGGCCCAGGAGCAGACCGACGAGGAGATCCTCCTCCCGGCCCAAGCCCCTCCGCACTGGGTGCCCAAAGATCAGGAGCGTGGGACTGAAGTGCAGCCAGAATTTGAGGAGCAGCCCCTTCAGATACTCAAAGAGGGGCTGCAACCTCGCACACTCCGTATAAACATGGAACACGGACTCGTCCAGGCCGCAGAAAGTACAGGCGGCCTGGGAGTCCGTGAACCTACTTAAAAGTCTATTGCACGGGACTGCTCTGTGCAGCACCCTCCACCCCAGGTCCCCGATGTAAAGGGGGAAGACTCCCGCATAGAGAGACCTCCAATGGGGTTTCCCCTCGCCGCCAGATGGCAACGCGGACCGCCAGGGCGTGTCCGGCCGGCTGACGAGGGCAAGGAAGTGGAGAGTGTGCAGGAGCAGCCCGTACAGGAAACCCCTCCGCACCGATTGGAATGGCACGGAGGGCATTTCCGAGAGGCGGCTCGGGTTGTGCGGGACCGGCTCCCGAGGAGGGTTTCGGGGCCTGGGTCCGATGAGCAGTTCCGGCCGAGCGGGGGTCAGCTCCGCCGGGATCGCTCCGCACTCCCGAGCCCCCTCGCCACCCGCAGTGAGGGGCGTCCCGGGGGTTTCGGCTACTCCTCCGCCCGCCGGACCATCCCCGGAGTCGGCCGCCCGGACAGCCGAGGCGCTCTCCTCCGCCGGCGGGGGAGCGCCCTGACTGGAGGCGACCATGCTCCAGACTCGGAATAGATCCCGGTAAAAGACAGGCAACTCCCTCAGAGAGGCGCGGCTAACTGACTCCACCGGGAGCTGCGTGTCGTCTTGAAGGCAGTGACACTGGCGGAAAAAATACGTCGCCAGCGCACACCGTCTGGGAGGACGCTCGACGTACAGGTATCTCTGCAGGGTCCGAAGGCGGAGAGTCGCAGCCTGCGTGCGGACGCACACCAGCGACTGACCGCCCTCCTCAATCGGGAGACTCAGGACCGCGGCAGAGACCCAGTGTTTCCTCTTGCCCCAGAAGAAATCGACGAGTTTCTTCTGGATCTTGGTGGCGAATGCAGGGGGCGGGGCCAAAGTGACCAACCAGTACCACAGCATGGAGGCCACCAGTTGGTTTATGACCAGCGCTCGGCCCCTGTAGGAAAGCACTCTGAGCAGTCCTGTCCAGCGCCCCAGCCGAGCGGTGACTTTCGCCTCCAACTCCTGCCAGTTTGCCGGCCAGGCTTCCTCAGCGGGTCTAAGGTGAACTCCCAGATAGAGGAGGTGCGTGGTGCTCCACGCAAAAGGTGTCATCTCCTCCGGCAGGGAGTCCACCCGCCACTGACCCACCAGGAGACCGGAACATTTCTCCCAATTGATCCTCGCGGAGGACGCGGCAGTAAAGGTCTGCTGGCATTCGCGCATCCTCCGCAAGTCAACGGGATCTGTGATTGCGAGGAGCACGTCGTCGGCGTAAGCCGAGAGGACGACCCACATGGCCAGCTCGCGCAGAACCAATCCCGTCAACCTCCTGCGAAGCAGGCACAGGAAGGGCTCCACGCAGATGGTATACAATTGGCCGGACATGGGGCATCCCTGATGCACTCCTCTCCCAAAGCGAAGGGGCACCGTCAAGGACCCGTTAACTTTGACTAGACACTCTGCGGCGGCGTATAAAAGTCGGACCCGGGCCACAAAATGTGGCCCGAGTCCGAAAGCGCGCAGAGTCCCGAAAAGATAATCGTGATCGACCCTGTCAAACGCCTTCTCCTGATCGAGGGAGAGAAAGGCGACCGACTGACCAGTCCATTGGGAATATGGATCAGGTCCCGGACCAGGCGGATGTTGTCCTGGATGGGCCGGCTCGGGACCGTGTAGGACTGGTCGGGGTGGATCATGTGGGCCAGCACGAAACCCAGGCGGGTAGACATAGCCCGGGAAAAGATCTTATAATCCGTGCTGAGGAGGGAGACCGGACGCCAGTTTTTAAGCAGGCGGAGATCGCCCCTCTTCACCAGCAGGACGATGACCGCCCTGCGCTACAAGAGGGACATCTCCCCAGTCGCCAGGCGTTCCCCCACAACCCACGCGTAATCGTCCCCCAGGACGTCCCAGAACACCCTGAGGAACTCCACGGTCAGCCCATCCAACCCCGGGATTTGCCCCTCGAGAGCTGGTGGAGGGCGCCGGTCACCTCCGCCAACGTGAGCAGAGCCTCCAATCCTTCGGCGCCCTCCGGGCTGACCTGCAGCAGGTCCTCCCACAAAACTCTGCGCGCATCCTCGCTGGACGGATCCGGAGAGAACAACGCACTGTAATAAGTCCGGACCAGGAGGCCCATTCCCTCCGGATCCGTGATGGAGGATCCGTCGTCGGCCAGCAGCTCAACGAGCTGCTTACGGACCCCCCGCCATTTTTCCAGCGAGTAGAAGAAGGGTGAGGCGCGGTCCAAATCTTCCAGGATCTGGATCCGCGACCTCACGTACGCGCCTCGGGACCCTATGAGCTGCAGGTCTCTCAGCACGCCCTTCTTCTCTTTGTACGCCTGCCACAGGGCCGGGTCTGCGACGGCATGACCGAGGCGGGATTCCAAGTCGAGCACCTCTCTCTCTAGACGCCCGATCTCGGCTTTCCACCTCTTGGTCGACCCCTTCACGTACTCCTGACAGAAGACACGGATGTGAGTCTTGCCCACATCCCACCACAGCCTCTCTAGTCAGCCCAGAATCGACGGAACAAGTCCTCCAGCAGCCGGTTGTTAAAGTGCCAGTACGCGGACCCCGCCCACGTGCAGAACGGAGTGAACTCCGCCAACACCAGGTGGTGGTCCAAGCACGGCACCAGCCACATGGAGACCGCCGAGACGCGGGAGACGTACGCCTGCGAAAAGTAGAGGCGGTCAATTCGGGACCCTCCCCCTCCAGACCTCCACGTGAAGGCGCTGGAGTCGGGATGGAGATTCCGCCAGACGTCCACCAAGTTGAGGGAGCTGATCAGTCCCCTCAACTTCTCCACCAACGCTTGGCCGCGCTGGGGACCGGAGCGATCCCCCACCTCGAGGGTACAGTTCACATCCCCCCCGAGGATGATGCACTCGCCGCTATCGATGGAGCTCAAGAGAGCGGACACTTCTTCAAAGAAGCGCGCTTGCAACGTGCCGGGCCTGGGCGCGTACACGTTCACAAATTGGAGCAGCACGCTACCCAGGCGAACGGCGAGGTGGAGCAAGCGGCCCGGCACTAGCGCCTTGACCCCCAAGATCTCCAGCTGAAAAGTCGGGGCCAACAAGATAGCCACCCCACTAGAAATAGGGGTGAGGTGACTCATGTAGACCCCACCCTGCCACTCCAGGAGCCAGGTGGCTTCGTCTCCCGGAACGGTGTGGGTTTCCTGCAGAAAGCTCACCGCGTATCTCCCTTCCCCGAGGACTGAGAGATTGTGAAATCTGCGGTGAGACCCCCTGCTGCCGTCGATGTTGAGGCTGGCTATGGTTATCTTCATGTCAAAGGTAATTAAAACCCGTCACCAACAGCTCACTTGTGAGGAGGGAGTGGAAGTGCACCTGGCCTTCCACTCCCCCAGCAACCCATTGAGGAACACATTAAACCGGCGCCTCTCAACCAGTTTCACGCCCATGCGCTTGCCCGCTTTCTTCAGGGCGGCACGGACGGACTGGATGATCAGCGCCAGATTCGACCAACGGCCGAGGGCCAGCTGAACTTTATCGCGGCAACCCCTGCAAGCCGCGAGGAAATCCCGGAGTTCCGCCGTGGGGATGAGAGGAGATTCGGTGGGAGGCACGAGGGACTCCACCACCTCACTGGCGATGGAATGAAGATCATCCTCTGTGGCCCACACCGAATCCCCATCCTCCTCCGGGTCGTCACCGCCAGTGGCCGACACATCCACCACACACTGTGGGGCAGACGTCCCAGCCGCGCCAGCTGGTCCCGCCTCCATCACGATCCCACCCCCAGGATCGATGGCGGAGGAGTCCTCTCTGGGTTCTATTGTAAAACTGGAGCCTGTGGGCGCCAGCAGCCCAGGACCCCCCTCCACCTCCGTCCCCAGGCCAATGAGTGGTCCAGGGGAGACATAAGATCCCGGCCCCAGAAATCCAGCCGGAGCCGAGACCGGAGGCGGAGAGAGGAGGCCATCTCCCGCTCCGCCAGCACCCACAGGTCCAGCAGATGGGGCAGCATTCTCAGTCTTGACCGGGTCGGGTGTCTCCTGCTTGGTGGTGGACTCCGGCTGGGAGGGCTGACCCTCTGGGACGTCGCCCTCCCCTTCATTCAGGGCACCCGACCCAGTAGCAGTGGCGGAATGGGTGGCATCCCCAGGCTCCCCCACCACAAGCAGGGCCCCACTTACTCCTTCAGGAGGGGCCTCATGTACCGGGGCCTTCCCCTCCCCTCCATCCTGAGGAATAGGGAGCTCCTGCCCAGACTTTGTAGCCTTGGTGGTGGCGGTAGGGGGAACCTGAGGACCCGAAACAGGAGGCAGCTCCCCTCCAACAGATGGGCCCTGCACCTCAGGGCCCTGTGTTATTTCTGTGGAGGGGTGCTTTCTCCTCTTTTTCCCACTAGGGCGCGGAGGCTCAGAGACCTCCATGTCATCAGAGGCCTCCGCACCCTTTTTTTCCTTTTTAGTCACCCTGGGCCTGAGCCCAGCCCTGGGACAGGTGGATTCCATGGGAATGGGCTTTGGGCTGAGCTCAGGCTCGGGTTGAGTCAAAGTGTCCAGGGGACGCGCCTCATGATGTTTCTTTTTTCCCCGCGTCTTCCTTCCGCTCGGACGCTCCCCTCCCCGCCGGAGGCTGTGAAAACCACAGCCTCCAGAACCAACTGAGCGGTGTCTATTGGATGTGTGGGGGGAGTGGGAGGAGGTGCTGTGGAACCACTCTGGGCTGCCGAGATGGAGCTGGCGGCCTGGAGGTTGGGGCAGTTCTTACGCACATGCCCCACCCCCTTGCAGACGCGGCACCGCGCCCCATCCGAGGTCCAGAAGACGCTGTCGGCCGTCCCCTGAAACTCTATACCGAAGTGGCCCTCCAAGACCTCCTCCCGCGCTAGCTGCATGAATAGCTGGCGGCGGAAGGAGTACACATGTCGGAGGCTGTGCTCCCGAAGACCGAGCGGGACTGGGGTGATCCCTGACCTCACCTCCCCCAGATGGTGTAGGTGGGGGAGGAGGAGCTCATCAGGAATGAAGGGTGGGACGTTCGACAAGATTACCCAATGCGCAGTGGCCCCCAGAGGGTCCACTGGCAGGAAAATCCCACCCACTGTGAGCCCCGTACTTAGGGCGAGGGACACAGCCAGCTCGGTCTTCAGGAAGAACACAGCCTTCCCATACATCTTTGAGGCTGCAACAATGGCCGAGGGGCCGACAAACACGGCCATTGCCTTAACACAAGCCTCAATAGTCATATTAGGATGGGTGTAACGCTTCACCCCATGCTTTGATGTTAAGATTTTAAATGGTGACGGGGCCACAGGAGCAGCTGTCGCAGCTGCTGCAGCACAGGAGGGCCCCGCCACCAGAGAGGACTGAGAAGTCATGGGGTAGAAGAGTTACAGGCACTTTGTTGAGAGAAAAAAAAAAGAGCAAATACAATAAATCAAAAAAGCAACACTTAAAGGATGTAGCACAGGGGAAGAGGCTGAGGGAGAGGAAGGCCAGGAGGAATCAGTCTTTGTTGGTATTTTAAAGAAGTCTTGTAGCTGGTCTTCCAGTTGGGAGGGTGGGGTGATGTTTTCACCTGGGTCAGCTGTAAGCTGCCAAGGCACACGCCTCCTTCAATGTTCAGATAAGAGAAGTCTCTTCACCTGGGCAGCTCCAGCTGTCCCAGGCTTAGTAGTTGGGGTGGGGAGGGAGCTCCCTATCCAAAGATGTTAAACACAGGAGCTCCCTATTGAACAATGCAGCCCCACCCAAGGTCTTCAGGTCTCTTCTTTCCCCACCCCCAACAATCAATGAAAAAGACTTCAGGATAAAACAAACTCACAAAAGAGCTTCCAGTTCTCTGCCTTCCTTCCTTTGTTGAAATTTGGAAAAAACTTTTGTTTCAGTTTGAGTCTCCCTCTTGCAACAGTCACACAGCCTGCAGCCTCCAACCTGTGCACACAGCCACAGTCAGCTGCACCTCGTTGATGCACTCAGGATCCCAAATCAGAGAGCAGCCAATCCCAGTGCTGTACCTGTCCTGGGAGTGTTTGATGGGGACAGTGTAGAGGGAGCTTTACTCTGTATCTAACCCTGTTTTTTTTTTAGGGTTTTAAACTTTTATTGTATGCATCTCCACAGACATTTAAGCATCAGCAATTGTAACTTCTACTTCAACACCAGGCTCGATACTGATGGAGGTGATCTGTTTCACAATTTCAGATGGGCTATGTAAATCTATTTGTGGATCCTCATTTGGAAACGATCCCAGGTTTTGGAACCTTCACCACAAGGAGTCTTTCTTGTTGTGATACGCAGAGTCTTGGTGGGCATACGAACAGGTCCCTTGACCTTCAGATTCTTCTCTTTGGCACCACGAATTAGATCAGCACAAACTTTCTCAAGTGATTTTACATTCCGGCTGGTCAAGGTAATTCTAATGCGGTGGATTGCAACCTCCTGTTCCACAGGTGCTTTGCCAGGATCTTTAAATGCCATGGTAACTTCCTGACCGACTTATCCGTCGAGTCAGGAGGGCACGGACCGGATCAGCCACAGACTCCACTTGCGGCGCAGTCACAGCTGAAAAGGCTGTATCTAACCCTGTGCTGTACCTGTCCTGAGAGTGTTTGATGGGGGACAGTGTAGAGGGAGCTTTACTCTGTATCTAACCCTGTTTTTTTTTTTATTTTTTAATTTTTTTTAGCTTTACTCTCTATCTAACCCCCGTTTTTTTTTTTTCTTTTTTAAGGTGACCTTTATACCCCAGGCCCCTTTTATATATTTTTTTTATGTTGAGGGGGCCTTTATTCCTCAGGCCCCCTTTATATACACACTTATATTTTTAAAATAACTTTATTAAAACCAGATAAATAAACAAAAACTCAAATTAAAATGCCATTTTCGGCGTCGACAATGCACTCCAGTCCCTGCGGTGCCCACCGGTCGCGGAAGGCCTCAAGCGTACCGGCGGACACCGCATGCTCCTTTTCCAGGGACACCCGGGCGCGAACGTAACCGCGGAAGAGGGGCAGGCAATCGGGGAGGACGGACCCCCCGACGGCCCGCAACCTGGACCTGTGAATTGCCACCTTGGTCAGGCCCAGGAGCAGACCGACGAGGAGATCCTCCTCCCGGCCCAAGCCCCTCCGCACTGGGTGCCCAAAGATCAGGAGCGTGGGACTGAAGTGCAGCCAGAATTTGAGGAGCAGCCCCTTCAGATACTCAAATAGGGGCTGCAACCTCGCACACTCCGTATAAATGTGGAACACGGACTCGTCCAGGCCGCAGAAAGTACAGGTGGCCTGGGAGTCCGTGAACCTACTTAAAAGCCTATTGCACGGGACTGCTCTGTGCAGCACCCTCCACCCCAGTTCCCCAATGTAAAGGGGGAAGACTCCCGCGTAGAGAGACCTCCATCGGGGTTTCCCCTCGCCGCCAGATGGCAACGTGGACCGCCAGGGCGTGTCCGGCCGGCTGACGAGGGCGAGGAAGTGGAGAGTGTGCAGGAGCAGCCCGTACAGGAAACCCCTCCGCGCCGATTGGAATGGCACGGAGGGCATTTCCGAGAGGCGGCTCGGGTTGTGCGGGACCGGCTCCCGAGGAGGGTTTCGGGGCCTGGGTCCGACGAGCAGTTCCGGCCGAGCGGGGGTCAGCCCGGCCTGTGCAGTACCTGTCCTGGGAGTGTTTGGTGGGGACAGTGTAGAGGGAGCTTTACTCTGTATCTAACCCTGTTTTTTTTTTATTATTTATACACACAGAGCTGACTGACCAGAGGAGGTCTCACACTGTTAGACACAGTGAAATACATTGCAGTATTTATAAACACACAGTTCTCCACCTCCTCCAGGTTTTGAAGAGTAGTCCTGATGAGACTGGAGCTGTGCAATAGCTTGTTTTGGTGAGCCGGCCACATGGGTTTTCGCAGCACGTTCATGAGGAAAGCCCTCGATAGTCAATGTGTGGAAAGTCCCTGCTGAAGGGTATTGTAGGAGGACATGGCCTGTACTGTATGTTAACGGACAAGATCATCGATGAGGTTTTCCAAGCTGCAGGGCGAAGTTTGAATGTTATTTGTCCTCTGTCCATTGGATTTGACCATCTCTCATGTTTCAGCTGCAGCCTCAGACCCTGCTGTACCTGTCCTGGGAGTGTTTGATGGGGACAGTGTAGAGGGAGCTTTACTCTGTATCTAACCCAGTTTTTTTTTTTCGATGCAGCTCTCTGCTCTCTTTATTCAGCCAGTTTTAACCTCAGTTTCATCTCCCTGGGTCACGTTTACACCGAGTATGTTTCTGTCCGATGTAACAGCCCCCCACTCTGGAGTCCTGAATCAGTGGTCTCGTGCAGTTGGGCCCAGTGCTGTACCTGTCCTGGGAGTGTTTGATGGGGGACAGTGTAGAGGGAGCTTTACTCTGTATCTAACCCTGTGCTGTACCTGTCCTGAGAGTGTTTGATGGGGGACAGTGTAGAGGGAGCTTTACTCTGTATCCAACTCCATTTTTTTTCTTTTTTTTCCTTTTATATAAGGTGCCTTTATACCCCAGGCCCCTTTTATATATTTTATGTCGAGGGGGCCTTTATTCCTCAGTCTCCTTTATATACATATTTTTAAAATAACTTTATTAAAAACAGATAAATAAACCAAAAACACAAATTAAAATGCCATTCTCGGTGTCAACGATGCACTCCAGTCCCTGCGGTGCCCACCGGTCGCGGAAGGCCTCAAGCGTACCGGCGGACACCGCATGCTCCTTCTCCAGGGACACCCGGGCACGAACGTAACCACGGAAGAGGGGCAGGCAATTGGGGAGGACGGACCCCCCGACGGCCCGCAGCCTGGACCTGTGAATTACCACCTTGGCCAGGCCCAAGAGCAGACCGACAAGGAGATCCTCCTCCCGGCCCCGTGCCATACCTGCCTTAGGAGTGTTTGATGGGGACAGTGTAGAGGGAGCTTTATTCTGTATCTAACCCTTTTTATTTATTATTCTTTTTCCTGGAAGGGTCACTGACCCGAAACGTTAACTCTGCTTCTCTTTCCACAGATGCTGCCAGACCTGCTGAGTGACTCCAGCATTTCTTGTTTTTATTTCAGATTTCCAGCATCCGCAGTATTTTGCTTTTATTTCCTTTTTATTTATTATTCTTTTTCCTGGGAGTGTTTGATGGGGACAGTGTAGAGGGAGCTTTACTCTGTATCTAACCCTTTTTATTTATTATTCTTTTTCCTGGGAGTGTTTGATGGGGACAGTGTAGAGGGAGCTTTACTCTGCTATTTTTGAAATAAGAACATCCCACAGTACAGTAAGTAAATAAATGCATCTCCTCCCAAAATAAAGTGAAAAATCTGCTGTTTTTGACCACGAGAGGACAGATGTAAAGTTTGTTTGTGTAAAAGCAGAGTTGTTGTGTGTAATTAGGGTGTCGGTACAGCGTGTGCTGATTCCTGTGAACAATTATTCTACTCATAGAACATTCCAGTCTCTGTCTGTACACAGTACCAGTTCAAACCGGCTTCAGTGACGCTATTCGCTCTTTATACTGCTGGTTGGGGGAGGGGTAGTTTAAGATAACTGAGGAAATAGCTGAATTTAACCCTTTACATTCTGATGCAGACAAGTTTGAAACACAGGCCAGAATTAGAGAAGTGCAGAGATCTCAGGGGGTTGTGGGGCTGGAGGTGGTGATAGAGATAGGGAGGGGAGTGGGGCTGGAGGAGGTGATCGAGATAGGGAGGGGAGTGGGGCTGGAGGTGGTGATCGAGATAGGGAGGGGAGTGGGGCTGGAGGAGGTGATCGAGATAGGGAGGGGAGTGGGGCTGGAGGAGGTGATCGAGATAGGGAGGGGAGTGGGGCTGGAGGAGGTGATAGAGATAGGGAGGGGAGTGTGGCTGGAGGAGGTGATAGAGATAGGGAGGGGAGTGGGGCTGGAAGAGGTGATCGAGATAGGGAGGGTTGTGGGGCTGGAGGAGGTGATAGAGATAGGGAGGGGAGTGTGGCTGGAGGAGGTGATAGAGATAGGGAGGGGAGTGTGGCTGGAGGAGGATAGAGATAGGGAGGGGAGTGGGGCTGGAGGAGGTGATAGAGATAGGGAGGGGAGTGGGGCTGGAGGAGGTGATAGAGATAGGGAGGGGAGTGTGGCTGGAGGAGGTGATAGAGATAGGGAGGGGAGTGTGGCTGGAGGAGGTGATAGAGATAGGGAGGGGAGTGTGGCTGGAGGAGGTGATAGAGATAGGGAGGGGAGTGTGGTTGGAGGAGGTGATAGAGATAGGGAGGGGAGTGTGGCTGGAGGAGGTGATAGAGATAGGGAGGGGAGTGTGGCTGGAGGAGGTGATAGAGATAGGGAGGGGAATGGGGCTGGAGGAGGTGATAGAGATAGGGAGGGGAGTGGGGCTGGAGGAGGTGATAGAGAGGGAGGTGGAGGTCTTGGAGGGATTTGAAAACAAGGATGTGAATTTTAAAATCGAGACAAGGAGCAGGAATGCTTGAGGGCTGCAACGAGGCTGCTGAAAATGATCTCCTGTTTCATAGTGAAGGGTTAACAATGGCTGGGAGGTTTAAGGAAGCAGACAGTTATTTACCCAACCAGAGCACATTGGTTCACAGATACTGCGTGGCAGACAGTGAAATTTGAACAGAATGTTCTCAGGGCTGTTGGTTAGATGTGTGGCTGTCTGCCAAATACTCGCAGTGCAGCTTCTACACAAACAGGAGGTGGAGTCCCAATGCACACACGAATACAGAGAGAGCAGGAGAGAGCTGTACTGCTTTTCGGACTGGCTGGAGATTGGGTTTCGAGACTTTGAGAGCAGAAAGAAATCTTGTAATTTGTAGCCAGTCTTTCTAATCTCCTGTCACCATTGCTTAACTTTGAAGAGATACAAAACCGAATTCTCCTAGGGCTGTCTAGGACTCAGTTTTGGACTCAAACTGTTGAGTGTTTAATCTGACGGAGCAGATCTAATAGTTCTGCGGAGAACAGGCGGCTGAGTTAGAGGCAGCTTCTGGAGTGGGATTGGACAGGACACCCTTTGTCCCAGGAATACTTAAGTTCCACACTGTGCAAACACGCGGCCTAGACAATCAGCCTTCCTGGATCAGAACCTGTGCTTTGGCAACGACCGACTGGGGTTGGAGAAGGTCACAGTGCATCGAGTGACCCTTTAACTCACCCCGAGTCTCCAGTGAGTTCGGGGGTCGCCTTTTCTATCACCCCTGACCCCCACTTCCCGGGACGAGGGAGCCCCCGGGACATGGCTGCTGAGGTCCGAGCTCCCCCGTTCCGAGCAGCCGATCAGAGGAAGGAGCGGTCGCGAGATGCGGCCAGGAGTCGGCGGGGTAAAGAGACGGAGGTGCTGTATGAGCTGGGGCAGCAGCTGCCCCTCCCCCGCAGTGTCATCTCCCACTTGGACAAGGCTTCCATCATGCGAGTCACCATCAGCTACTTGCGCCTGAGGAGGGTCCTCGAGGCAGGTAATCTCAGTGTGCTGCGTCCGTGTGAGCACTCGCTAGCGGGATCTGTCCTACCCCAAACCCACCCACCCCCATTTCAGTTTAATCTGCTCCAAGGGACAGGAGGAGGCCATTCAGCCCCTCGAGTCTGTCCCACCATTCAATTAGATCATGGCTGATCCTTATCTTAACTCCATTTAGCCACCTTGGCTGCAAATCCCTTAAAACTCTTGCCTAACAAAAGATACATTGAATTTACAGTGCACACACCAGCCAATCGGTCGGGTCTGTGCAGGTGTTAATCACTGAGCCACAGCTGACACCAGTATCAAGCCAAAGAGAAACCCTCAGTCCATCCAATATAGGAAGGGCTGCACCAATGTCAGGTGAATGGAGATTAACAACTACTCATTACCACTCATGAACTGTTTCGGCAGCAACTCCTGCACTTCAGTTGGCATAGCCATGAGCTTTGCAGCTTCCTCCCCAAGTATGTCAGGCATGGTTCAGTCAGTAGCACTTTCGCTTCTGAGTTACGTCATGGGTCCACAGTCCCTCTCCAGGAATTGAGCACAAAAAACAAAGCAGACACTCCAGTGCCATGTTGAGTGAGTGCTGCACTGTCGGAGGTGCCGTCTTTCAGATGAGACATTAAACCAAGGCCCTGTCTGCCCTCCCAGGTGGATGTGAAAGATCCCAGGGCCAATATTTATCTCTCAATCAACATCACAAAAATCAGATTATCTGGTCATTATCACATTGCTGTTTGTGGGAGCTTGCTGTGCGCAAATTGGCTTTTGTGTTTCCTACATTACAACAGTAACTACACTTCATAACTACTTCATTGGCTGTAAAACACTTTGGGACGTCCCGAGGTTATGAAAGGTGCTACAGAAATGCAAGTCTTCCTATCTTTTCAAACGTCTCTATCTCTCTATCCTCCTAAAAGACGCTCCTTAAAACCTCCGTCCTTGACCAAGCTCCCTGGTGCTCGGGTCAAGGATGTCATGGAGTGACTGCAGGACATTCTGAAGGGGAAGGGTGAACAGTCAGAGGTCGTGGTACACATTGGTACCAACAACATAGGTAGAAAGAGGGATGAGGTCCTGCAGCAAGAATTTAGGGAGCTAGGTAGCAGATTAAAAAGCAGGACCTCAAAGGTTGTAATCTCTGGATTACTCCCGGTGCCACGTGCGAGTGAGTATCGGAATAGGAGGATAAAGCAGATGAATGTGTGGCTGAGGAGATGGTGCAGGAGGGAGGGCTTTAGTTTTCTGGATCGCTGGGTCTGTTTCTGGCAAAGGTGGGACCTGTACAAGTTGGACAGGTTGCACCTGAACCGGAACGGGACCAACATCCTTGCTGGGAGGTTTGCTAGTGCTGTTTGAGGGGGTTTAAACTAATTTGGCAGGGGGATGAGATACAGAGTGGGGGTACAGTAGGGAGTTATGCACAGCTAAATATAGAAGGGAAATTAAGTCAGACTGGAAGGCAGATCAAATATAGACCTGTTAAGGCACAAGCGAATAAGGCAAGGCTGGATTGCATCTATTTTAACACAAGTAGTCTTACGAGTAAGGCAGATGAATTTTATTTTTTTATTCATTCATGGAATGTGGGCATCACTGGCTATGCCAGCATTTATTGCCCATCCCTAATTGCCCTTGAGAAGGTGGTGGTGAGCTGCCTTCTTGAACTGCTGCAGTCCATTTGGGGTAGGTATACCCACAGTGCTGTTAGGAAGGGAGTTCCAGGATTTTGACCCAGCGACAGTGAAGGAACGGCGATATAGTTCCAAGTCAGGATGGTGTGTGACTTGGAGGGGAACTTGCAGGTGGTGGTGTTCCCATGTATTTGCTGCCCTTGTCCTTATAGTTGGTAGAGGTCGCGGGTTTGGAAGGTGCTGTCTAAGGAGCCTTGGTGCATTGCTGCAGTGCATCTTGTAGATGCTACACACTGCTGCTACTGTGCGTCGGTGGTGGAGGGAGTGAATGTTTGTGGATGGGTTGCCAATCAAGCGGGCTGCTTTGTCCTAGATGGTGTCGAGATTCTTGAGTGTTGTTGGAGCTGCACCCATCCAGGCAAGTGGAGAGTATTCCATCACATTTCTGACTTGTGCCTTGTAGATGGTGGACAGACTTTGGGGAGTCAGGAGGTGAGTTACTCACCGCAGGATTCCTAGCCTCTGACCTGCTCTTGCAGCCACGGTATTTATATGGCTACTCCAGTTCAGTTTCTGGTCAATGGTAGCCCCAAGGATGTTGATAGTGGGAGATTCAGTGATGGTAATGCCGTTGAATGGTTAAATTCTCTCTTGTTGGAGATGGTCATTGCCTGGCACTTGTGTGGCGCGAATGTTACTTGCCACTTATCAGCCCAAGCCTGGATATTGTCCAGGTCTTGCTGCATTTCTACACGGACTGCTTCAGTATCTGAAGAGTCACGAATGGTGCTGAACATTGTGCAATCATCAGCGAGCATCCCTACTTCTGACCTTATGATTGAAGGAAGGTCATTGATGAAGCAGCTGAAGATGGTTGGGCCTAGGACATACCCTGAGGAACCCCTGCAGTGATGTCCTGGAGCTCAGATGATTGACCTCCAACAACCACAACCATCTTCCTTTGCGCTAGGTATGACTCCAGCCAGTGGAGGGTTTCCCCCCTGATTCCCATTGACCTCAGTTTTGCTAGGGCTCCTTGATGCCATACTCGGTCAAATGCTGCCTTGATTTCAAGGGCAGTCACTCTCACCTCACCTCTTGAGTTCAGCTCTTTTGTCCATATTTGAACCAAGGCTGTGATTAACCAAGGTGTTGATTAACACATGGGAATATGATATTATTGCTATCACAGAGACAAGGTTGAGGGAAGGGCACAACTGGCAGCTGAATATTCCAGGATATAGAATCTTCAGGTGTGACGGGTGGCGGGGGTGTAAAAGAGGAGGTGGCATTGCATTGTTGATCAAGGAGTCAATTACTGCAGTAAGGAGGGATGATATCTTAGAAGGTTCCTCAAATGAGGCCAAATGGGTAGAACTTAAAAACAAAAAGGGGGCAGTCACTTGGCTGGGTGTGTACTACAGGCCTCCAACAGTCAGGGAGAGATAGAGGAGCAGATATGTAGGCAAATCTCAGAGAGGTGTAAAAATAATAGGGTAATGATAGTAGGGGATTTCAACTTCCCCGATATTAACTGGGATAGTCTTAGTGCAAAAGGCTTAAAGGGGGCGGAATTCTTAAAGTGCATACAGGAGAGCTTTTTGAGCCAGCACATAGAAAGTCCTACAAGAGAAGGGGGCAGTACTGGACCTAATCTTAGGGAATGAAGCTGGACAAGTGGTAGAGGTGTCAGTGGGGGAGCATTTCGGGGATAGTGACCATAACTCTGTAAGATTTAAGGTAGTTACGGAAAAGGACAAAGATGGACGGGAAATAAAGGTACTGAATTGGAGGAAGGCCGATTTCAATATGATAAAACAGGATCTGGCCAAAGTGGACTGGGAACAGCTAGTTGTAGGAAAGTCTACATCAGACCAGTGGGAGTCATTCAAAGAGGAAATAGTGAGAGTTCAGGGTCAGTAAAGGTGAAGGGTAGGACAAACAAGTCCAGGGAACCCTGGATGTCAAGGGCTATAGAAGATTGGATAAGGAAAAAACAGGAGGCTTATGGCAGATTCAGGGGGCTGAAAACAGCAGAGGCCCTAGAGGAGTATAGAAAGTGTAGGGGGGTACTTAAAAAAAGTAATTAAGAGAGCGAAGAGGGGACATGAAAAAACACTGACGGCCAAGATAAAGGAAAATCCCAAGGTGTTTTATAAGTATATTAAGGTCAAGAGGATAACCAGGGAAAGAGTAGGGACCATTAAGGACCAAAGTGGCAATCTGTGCGTGGAGCCGGAGGACGTAGGTGAGGTTTTAAATGATTACTTTTCATCGGTGTTCACTATGGAGAAGGACGATGTAGGTGTAGAGATCAGGGAGGGGGGATTATGATATACGCGAACAAATTAGCATTAAAAGGGAGGAGGGTATGACCAGTTTTAGCGGGCTTAAAAGTGGATAAATCCCGAGGCCCAGATGAGATGTATCCCAGGCTGTTATGTGAGGCAAGGAAGGAGATTGCAGGGGCTCTGACACAAATTTTCAAATCCTCTCTGGCCACAGGAGAGGTACCAGAGGATTGGATAACAGCGAATGTGGTACCATTATTCAAGAAGGGTAGTAGGAATAAACCAGGTAATTACAGGCCAGTGAGTCTAATATCAGTGGTAGGGAAACTATTGGAAAAAATTCTGAGAGACTGGATTAATCTCCTCTTGGAGAGGCAGGGATTAATCAGGGATAGTCAGCACGGCTTTGTCAGGGGGAGATCATGTCTAACAAACTTGATTGAATTTTTCGAGGCGGTGAATAGATGTGTAGATGAGGATAAGCAGTTGATGTAGTCGACATGGACTTCAGTAAGGCTTTTGATAAGGTCCCGCATGGGAGATTGGTTAAGAAGGTAAAAGCCCATGGGATCCAGGGCAATTTGGCAAATTGGATCCAAAATTGGCTTCGTGGCAGGAGGCAGAGGGTGATGGTCGAGGGTTGTTTTTACGATTGGAAGCCTGTGACCAGTGGTGTACCACAGGGATCGGTGCTGGGACCCTTACTGTTTGTAGTGTACATTAATGATTTAGATATGAATATAGGAGGTATGATCAGTAAATTCACAGATTGGTGGTGTCATAAATAGAGAGGAGGAAAGCCTTAGATTACAGGACGATATAGATGGGCTGGTAAGATGGGCAAAGCAGTGGCAAATGGAATTTAATCATAAGAAGTGTGAGGTGATGCATTTTGGGAGGATTAACAAGGCAAGGGAATATACAATGGATGGTAGGACCCTAGGAAGTACAGAGGGTCAGAAGGACCTTGATATACTTGTCCATAGAAGGCAGCAGCAGAGATAGATAAGGTGGTTAGGAAGGCATATGGGAAACTTGCCTTTATTAGCTGAGGCATAGAATATAAGAGCAGGGAGGTTATGATGGAGCTGTATAAAACGCTAGTTAGGCCACAGCTGGAGTACTGTGTACAGTTCTGGTCACCACACTATAGGAAGGATGTGATTGCACTGGAGAGGATGCAGAGGAGATTCACCAGGATGTTGCCTGGGCTGGAGCATTTCAGCTATGAAGTGACACTGGATAGGCTAGGGTTGTTTTCCTTAGAGCAGAGAAGGCTGAGGGGAGACCTGATTGAGGTATACAAAATTATGAGGGGCACAGATAGGGTAGATAGGAAGAAACGTTTTCTCTTAGCGGAGGTATCAATAACCAGGTAGCATAGATTTAAGGTAAGGGGCAGGAGGTTTAGAGGGGATTTGAGGAAAAATATTTTCACCCAGAGGGTGGTCGGAATCTGGAACACACTGCCTGAAGAGGTGGTAGAGGCAGGAACCCTCACAACATTTAAGAAGTATTTAGATGAGCACTTGAAACGCCATAGCATACAAGGCTATGGGCCAAGTGCTGGAAAATGGGATTAGAATAGATAGGTTTGATGGCTGGCGTGGACACGGTGGGCCGAAGGGCCTGTTTCTGTGCTGTATAACTCTATAACTCTAAGCGTTTGGTTACCTGTCCTAATATCTTCTAATGTGATTCAGTGTCAAATTTGGTTTGCTAACACTCCTGTGAAGCACCTTGGATGTTTTTGCTAGTTACAAGTGCTGTATAAATGCAAGTTGTTGTTGGAGTGAGAGAATATGTTATAGAGCTCAGGGTAGTCGCTCTTTAAACCGTCCTAGCGAGTTAGCCCAGGGTAATGCAGATTTAGTCAGACTCCCTGAACTCTGACACACAATACAATCCACAGTATAAACCTCAAAGCAGTGACCCTGTCTAAAAGCTCTCTAAGGAAGAGCAGCTCCTCAGCTAGGGCCATTCAGAGAGGCTGCTGTACAGGCTAATATTGGAGAGTTTTAATGAGCTCAGAAAGGAACCTTCCTTCTAAAGAATGTTGCAAAAGTGCTTCTGTTTTTGTTAAAAATATATTTTTGAGGAATTCATAGCCAAACTGAAGAAATGCTGGACCAGTTTTTTTTCCAAAAGAGTCATCCAGAGGACGCTGAAAGGACTTGTTTGACAACAACAGTTCCTGGTTGTCACATGACTCAAGTTAAAAATAGAACAGAAGCCCTGGTAACTGTGGAAGATGTGTGCAGAGAAGTGACAGGTCAGAAGATGGACTTTCTGTTTCCGGCTTCACTTTTGAATTGTTTGGAGTTGGGAATGAACTGTTTAAAAGGGGTTGGAGTTTTTTTTTAAAAACTGAAAGACAGAAACCTAGCTCAGCCCAGCCTGTTCCATCTCTTTAAAATCCTGCAGTAAAAGGAAGAGAACTTGCAAGGACAGAAGAGAATTTCCAAGGAAGGAGAGAAGACCACAGCCCAGCTCAGCTTTCCAGCACCTCCCTAAAAGACCCTGAGAAGTCCACTGTATCAACGCATCTCATTTCCTGTCTTTGAAGAAAAGCCTGCTAAATTAAATCTCAACACTGCCTGAAAAGAACTGTTCTAAAAGATCCCAATGACCAGTCTACGTGTACTCGGAGGCCAAACTGTATGCCGGTTTTGGAACACAATATACTGTTTCTTCAAGAATGACCAAGTCTTCAGCCCAAGTGTTTTTTTGTCTGTAATAAAGCTCTTAAAAACAAAAATTTCTTTATTTTTCTAGTTAACTGGTGTCTGTGTGAGTGTGAGGGGCTAAAGTAAAAAGGGAACTTTAATATTTCAACCTGTGTGTTTATGCTTTATTTCATTACTGGTTAAGACTTGTTTTATAATAAACTGATAATTTTGCTGTTTATTGAAGAAACCTGGTTGGTATGTTTTATTCTGGGAAAAATTAAGTCTATGATTGACCGTATCGGTAAGCGGGAAAATTTAAATATATGTTATGACCCGTGGAAAACTGGAACTAGAATAAACAGTGCACTCCTCCCGCCTCAGTCGTCACAAGAATTTCATCGAATTTACTGCACAGAAACAGGCCATTCGGCCCAACTGGTCTGTGCTGGTCTTTACGTTCCACACCAGCCTTCCCCCTCTTCATCTCACCCTATCAGCACAGATATTCCTTTCTATTCCTTTCTCCCTCAAGTGTTTATCCAGTTTCCCCTTAAACGTATCGATACTATTCACCTCAATCACTCTCTGTGGTAGCGAGTTCCACATTCTCACCACTCTCTGGGTAAAGAGGTTTCTCCTGAATTCCTGATTGGATTTATTACTGACTGTCTTATATTGATGGCCCCCTAGTTCTGGTCTCTCCCCACAAGTGGAAACATCTTCTCTACACTGACCCTATGAAACCCTTATCTTGAAACCTGTATCAGGTTAAACCTCAGTCTTCTCTTTTATAGAGAACAGAACCCCAGCCAATTCAGTCTTTCCTGATAGTTATAAATCTCTCAGTTCTGGCATCATCTTTGGGAATTTTTTTGCACTTTCTCCACTTTTTGTACAGGAAGTAGTATTCTATTTTCATAGCTGCAATGAACCAGAGTTGTAATAAAGATCTGATAAAGTTGTGATAAAGATCTGCTTTTTGAATGTTGAGAAGCCTAGTTGAAGGGGCTGAGGAAAATGATCCAGAATCTGCCCAAGGCTAACTGTCAATCTATCACCGTGTGAATGTCTCACAGGGCACTGACTGGGTGTCTCCCTCTCTCTCTCACACACAGTCTGCTGGCACTGACTGGTGTCTCTCTCTCACACACAGAGTCTGCGGGCACGGACTGGTGTCTCTCTCTCACACACAGAGTCTGCGGGCACTGACTGGTGTCTCCCTCACACACACAGAGCCAGCGGGCACTGACTGGTGTCTCTCTCTCACACACAGAGTCTGCGGGCACTGACTGGTGTCTCGCTCACACACACAGAGCCAGCGGGCACTAACTGGGTGTCTCTCTCACACACACAGAGCCAGCGGGCACTGACTGGGTATCTCTCTCTCACACAGAGCCAGCGGGCACTGACTGGTGTCTCTCTCACACACACAGAGCCAGCGGGCACTGACTGGGTTTCTCTATCTCACACACAGAGTCAGCGGGCACTGACTGGTGTCTCTCTTACACACACAGAGCCAGCGGGCACTGACTGGGTATCTCTCTCTCACACACAGAGTCAGCGGGCACTGACTGGGTTTCTCTCACACACAGAGCCAGCGGGCACTAACTGGGTGTCTCCCTCTCTCTCTCACACACAGTCTGCGGGCACTGACTGGTGTCTCTCTCACACACACAGAATCAGCGGGCACTGACTGGGTTTCTCTCACACACAGAGTCAGCGGGCACTGACTGGTGTCTCTCTCTCACACACAGAGTCAGCGGGCACTGACTGGGTGTCTCCCTCTCTCTCTCACACACAGAGTCAGCGGGCACTGACTGGGTGTCTCCCTCTCTCTCACACACAGAGTCTGCGGGCACTGACTGGGTGTCTCCCTCTCTCTCTCACACACAGAGTCAGCGGGCACTGACGGGGTGTCTCTCTCTCACACAGCGTCAGCGGGCACTGACTGGGTTTCTCTCTCTCACACACAGAGTCTGCAGGCACTGACTGGATTTCTCTGTCTCACACACAGCGTCAGCGGGCACTGACTGGGTTTCTCTCTCTCACACACAGCGTCAGCGGGCACTGACTGGGTGTCTCCCTCTCTCTCACACACAGAGTCAGCGGGCACTAACTGGGTGTCTCCCTCTCTCTCTCACACACAGAGTCTGCGGGCACTGACTGGGTGTCTCCCTCTCTCTCTCACACACAGAGTCAGCGGGCACTGACTGGTGTCTCTTTCTCACACACAGCGTCAGCGGGCACTGACTGGGTTTCTCTCTCTCACACACAGAGTCTGCGGGCACTGACTGGGTTTCTCTGTCTCACACACAGCGTCAGCGGGCACTGACTGGGTTTCTCTCTCTCACACACAGAGTCAGCGGGCACTGACTGGGTGTCTCCCTCTCCCTCTCACACACAGAGTCAGCGGGCACTGACTGGGTGTCTCCCTCTCTCTCTCACAGACAGAGTCTGCGGGCACTGACTGGGTGTCTCCCTCTCTCTCACACACAGAGTCTGCGGGCACTGACTGGGTTTCTTCTCACACACAGAGTCAGCGGGCACTGACTGGTGTCTCTGTCTCACACAGAGTCAGCGGGCACTGACTGGGTGTCTCCCTCTCTCTCTCACACACAGAGTCTGCGGGCACTGACTGGGTGTCTCCCTCTCTCTCACACACAGAGTCTACGGGCACTGACTGGGTTTCTCTCACACACAGAGTCTGCGGGCACTGACTGGTGTCTCTCTCACACACACAGAATCAGCGGGCACTGACTGGGTTTCTCTCACACACAGAGTCAGCGGGCACTGACTGGTGTCTCTCACACAGAGTCAGCGGGCACTGACTGGGTGTCTCCCTCTCTCTCTCACACACAGAGTCAGCGGGCACTGACTGGGTTTCTCTCACACACAGAGTCTGCGGGCACTGACTGGGTTTCTCTCACACACAGTGTCTGCGGGCATTGACTGGGTGTCTCCCCCTCTCTCTCACACACAGAGTCAGCGGGCACTGACTGGGTGTCTCTCTCTCTCACACACAGAGTCTGCGGGCACTGACTGGGTGTCTCTGTCTCACACACAGCGTCAGCGGGCACTGACTGGGTTTCTCTGTCTCAGGCACAGCGTCAGCGGGCACTGACTGGGGTTGTCTCTCTCACACACAGAGTCAGCGGGCACTGACTGGGTGTCTCCATCTCTCTCTCACACACAGAGTCTGCGGGCACTGACTGGGTGTCTCTCTCTCACACACAGAGTCTGTGGGCACTAACTGGGTTTCTCTCACACACAGAGTCTGCGGGCACTGACTGGGTGTCTCCCTCTCTCTCACACACAGAGTCTGCCGGCACTGACTGGGTGTCTCCCTCTCTCTCTCACACACAGAGACTGCGGGCACTGACTGGGTGTCTCCCTCTCTCTCTCACACACAGTCTGCGGGCACTGACTGGTGTCTCTTTCACACACACAGAATCAGCGGGCACTGACTGGATTTCTCTCACACACAGAGTCAGCGGGCACTGACTGGGTTTCTCTCTCACACACAGAGTCAGCGGGCACTGACTGGGTGTCTCCCTCTCTCTCTCACACACAGAGTCTGCGGGCACTGACTGGGTGTCTCCCTCTCTCTCTCACACACAGTCTGCGGGCACTGACTGGGTTTCTCTCTCACACACAGAGTCAGCGGGCACTGACTGGGTGTCTCCCTCTCTCTCTCACACACAGAGTCTGCGGGCACTGACTGGGTGTCTCCCTCTCTCTCTCACACACAGAGTCTGCGGGCACTGACTGGGTGTCTCTCTCTCACACACAGAGTCTGTGGGCACTAACTGGGTTTCTCTCACACACAGAGTCTGCGGGCACTGACTGGGTGTCTCCCTCTCTCTCACACACAGAGTCTGCCGGCACTGACTGGGTGTCTCCCTCTCTCTCTCACACACAGAGACTGCGGGCACTGACTGGGTGTCTCCCTCTCTCTCTCACACACAGTCTGCGGGCACTGACTGGTGTCTCTTTCACACACACAGAATCAGCGGGCACTGACTGGATTTCTCTCACACACAGAGTCAGCGGGCACTGACTGGGTTTCTCTCTCACACACAGAGTCAGCGGGCACTGACTGGGTGTCTCCCTCTCTCTCTCACACACAGAGTCTGCGGGCACTGACTGGGTGTCTCCCTCTCTCTCTCACACACAGTCTGCGGGCACTGACTGGTGTCTCCCTCTCTCTCTCACACACAGTCTGCGGGCACTGACTGGTGTCTCTTTCACACACACAGAATCAGCGGGCACTGACTGGGTGTCTCCCTCTTTCTCTCACACACAGAGTCTGCGGGCACTGACTGGGTGTCTCCCTCTCTCTCTCACACACACAGAGTCTGCGGGCACTGACTTGGTGTCTCCCTCTCTCTCTCACACACAGAGTCAGCGGGCACCGACTGGGTGTCTCCCTCTCTCTCTCTCACACAGAGTCTGCGGGCACTGACTGGGTTTCTCTCACACACAGAGTCTGCGGGCACTGACTTGGTGTCCCTCTCTCTCTCACACACACAGAGTCTGCGGGCACTGACTTGGTGTCTCCCTCTCTCTCTCTCACACACAGAGTCTGCGGGCACTGACTGGTGTCTCTCGCTCACACACAGAGTCTGCGGGCACTGACTGGGTGTCTCCCTCTCTCTCTCACACACAGTCTGCGGGCACTGACTGGATTTCTCTCACACACAGAGTCTGCGGGCACTGACTGGGTGTCTCCCTCTCTCTCTCACACACAGAGTCTGCGGGCACTGACTGGGTGTCTCCCTCTCTCTCTCACACACAGAGTCTGCGGGCACTGACTTGGTGTCTCCCTCTCTCTCTCACACACAGAGTCTGCGGGCACTGACTGGGTGTCTCCCTCTCTCTCTCTCACACACAGAGTCTGCGGGCACTGACTGGTGTCTCTCTCTCACACACAGAGTCTGCGGGCACTGGCTGGGTTTCTCTCACACACAGAGTCTGCGGGCACTGACTGGGTGTCTCCCTCTCTCTCTCACACACAGAGTCTGCGGGCACTGACTGGGTGTCTCCCTCTCTCTCTCACACACAGAGTCTGCGGGCACTGACTGGGTGTCTCCCTCTCTCACACACAGTGTCTGCGGGCACTGACTGGGTGTCTCCCTCTCTCTCTCACACACAGAGTCTGCGGGCACTGACTGGGTTTCTCTCTCACACACAGAGCCAGAAAAGCCAGCGAGGGCTGGTTTGGACGTGCAGTTGGACAGGTTTTACCTCAGAGCGCTCGAAGGTTTCGTCATGGTGCTGACAGAGGAAGGAGACATTGTTTATCTGTCAGAGAACGTCAACAGATATCTTGGACTGACCCAGGTACGGGAAACAGCACCTGAAAGGGTTAATAGCCAGCAGCGGCCTGATGTAAAACAGCAGATACTGTGATAGTCTGGGTTGTAGTATTTGGGGGTCCGAGGCTGTAATATTGGTGTCTCTTGGTTCTAATATGGGATCACTGGCCTGTAATATTGGGTCTCTGGACTGTAATAAGGGGAGTTGAGCTGTATTATTGGGGGTCTCGAGAGTGTAATATTGGGGGTCTGGGTGTAAATTTCCAGTTGAGTTTGAACAGTTTGATTTTAAGCTAACTCTGGTTTCTTGGTTTCCTGGTCTAACAGTTGGATTTGATTGGACACAGTGTCTTCGAATTTGTGCATCCCTGCGATGAGGAGGAACTGAAGGATTTAGTGACATCGCAGCACGGTAAAGATTTCCCTGCTCACCCATCCATTACTACCCACTGGGAGGGGGAAAGGGGGTAGTGGGAGCAGGGGGAGTAGAGTGAGAGAAGATTGCAGGGACTGGGGAGTGGGGCGAGTGGGAGTGGGGGTGAGGGGGGGGGAGTGATGGTGAGGGGGGAATCGGAATAGGGGCTGTAGAGTGAGGGAAGAGCGCAAGGTCTGGGGAGTGCAAGTGGAAGTACTGAACCTGGGGAAATGAATATGAGTTTGTAAGAAGCGATTCTGAAATCCTGGCTGAAGCATTGGGAGGTGTTCTTGAGCCTGGAACAGGTGGTCCCCCAGAGCTGTGATTTCCCCCAGACCCTGAGACAGGGGGAAGGAGCAGTGAAGTTGGAGAGACTCCCATCAACATCACACACACCCTGAACTGGGACTCGGGAGCGACCTGGCAGGAGTGATTATCAAACTGGAATAACAATTACCTGACTGTGACAAACTGACATTGACTCACCGACACTGACTCACCGACTGACCGACACTGACTAACTAACTCACCGATTGACCAACACTGATTAACTAACTCACTGACTGACCGACACTGACTCACCGACTGACCAACACTGACTGACCGACTGACCGACACTGACTCACCAACTGACCGACACTGACTCATCGACTGACCAACACTAACTCACCGACTGACTGACACTAACTCACTGACTGACCGACACTGACTCACCGACTGACCGACACTGACTTACCGACTGATTGACACTGACTAACTCACTGACTGACCGACACTGACTCACCGACTGATTGACACTGAATAACTCACTGACTGACCGACACTGACTCACCGACTGACCGACACTGACTGACTAACTCACCGATTGACCAACACTGATTAACTAACTCACTGACTGACTGACACTGACTCACCGCCTGATTGACACTGACTAACTCACTGACTGACCGACACTGACTCACCGACTGACCGACACGGACTCACTGACTCACCAACACTGACTCACCGACACTGACTCACCAACTGACCAACACTGACTCACCGACTGATTGACACTGACTAACTCACTGACTGACCGACACTGACTCACCGACTGACCGACACGGACTCACTGACTCACCAACACTGACTCACCGACACTGACTCACCAACTGACCAACACTGACTCACCGACTGACCAACACTAACTCACTGACAGACTGACACTGACTCACCGACTGACCAACACTGACTCACCGACTGATTGACACTGACTACCTCACTGACTGACCGACACTGACTCACTGACTGACCGACACTGACTCACTGACTGACCGACACTGACTGAATAACTCATCGATTGACCAACACTGATTAACTAACTCACTGACTGACCGACACTGACTCACCGACTGACCAACACTGACTGACCGACACTGACTCACCGACTGACCGACACTGACTCACCAACTGACCGACACTGACTCATCAACTGACCGACACTAACTCACCGACTGACTGACACTAACTCACTGACTGACCGACACTGACTCACCGACTGACCGACACTGACTTACCGACTGATTGACACTGACTAACTCACTGACTGACCGACACTGACTCACCGACTGACCGACACTGACTGACTAACTCACCGATTGACCAACACTGATTAACTAACTCACTGACTGACTGACACTGACTCACCGCCTGATTGACACTGACTAACTCACTGACTGACCGACACTGACTCACCGACTGACCGACACGGACTCACTGACTCACCAACACTGACTCACCGACACTGACTCACCAACTGACCAACACTGACTCACCGACTGATTGACACTGACTAACTCACCGACTGACCGACACTGACTCACCGACTGACCGACACGGACTCACTGACTCACCAACACTGACTCACCGACACTGACTCACCAACTGACCAACACTGACTCACCGACTGACCAACACTGACTCACCGACTGATTGACACTGACTACTTCACTGACTGACCGACACTGACTGAATAACTCACCGATTGACCAACACTGATTAACTAACTCACTGACTGACCGACACTGACTCACCGACTGACCAACACTGACTGACCGACACTGACTCACCGACTGACCGACACTGACTCACCAACTGACCGACACTGACTCATCGACTGACCAACACTAACTCACTGACAGACTGACACTGACTCACCGACTGACCAACACTGACTCACCGACTGATTGACACTGACTACCTCACTGACTGACCGACACTGACTCACTGACTGACCGACACTGACTCACTGACTGACCGACACTGACTGAATAACTCACCGATTGACCAACACTGATTAACTAACTCACTGACTGACCGACACTGACTCACCGACTGACCAACACTGACTGACCGACACTGACTCACCGACTGACCGACACTGACTCACCAACTGACCGACACTGACTCATCAACTGACCAACACTAACTCACCGACTGACTGACACTAACTCACTGACTGACCGACACTGACTCACCGACTGACCGACACTGACTTACCGACTGATTGACACTGACTAACTCACTGACTGACCGACACTGACTCACCGACTGATTGACACTGACTAACTCACTGACTGACCGACACTGACTCACCGACTGACCGACACTGACTGACTAACTCACCGATTGACCAACACTGATTAACTAACTCACTGACTGACTGACACTGACTCACCGCCTGATTGACACTGACTAACTCACTGACTGACCGACACGGACTCACTGACTCACCAACACTGACTCACCAACTGACCAACACTGACTCACCGACTGATTGACACTGACTAACTCACTGACTGACCGACACTGACTCACCGACTGACCGACACGGACTCACTGACTCACCAACACTGACTCACCGACACTGACTCACCAACTGACCAACACTGACTCACCGACTGACCAACACTAACTCACTGACAGACTGACACTGACTCACCGACTGACCAACACTGACTCACCGACTGATTGACACTGACTACCTCACTGACTGACCGACACTGACTCACTGACTGACCGACACTGACTCACTGACTGACCGACACTGACTGAATAACTCACCGATTGACCAACACTGATTAACTAACTCACTGACTGACCGACACTGACTCACTGACTGACCGACACTGACTCACCGACTGATTGACACTGACTAACTCACTGACTGACTCAGTGGCAGAATCAATTCTCCAGGCTGCCAATGAAGCAGTTCACTGACTCCGTTTATTCTTCCGATGACAGGTCTCCCGGTAAAACAGGAAGTTCACTTGGAGAGAGACTTCTTCATGAGGATGAAATCCACTCTGACCAGCAAGGGACGCACAGTTGCAATCAAGTCAGCAACGTGGAAAGTAAGTAATGCACTAACACAGTGAGAGGGTGACAGATACCGCCAATCACCATAACAACCCCTAACCATGGGCGTACACTAGAGTTTTCTACATTCCTGTCCTAAATCATTGACTTATGCTGGGGTGGGGGATTCCAGCAGTGTTGGGGTACAGTTCAATGCGTGTTGACCCGTGTTGGGGTACAGTTCGATGTGTGTTGACCCGTTTTGGGGTACAGTTCAATCTGTGTTGACCCGTCTTGGGGTACAGTTCAATGCATGTTGACCCGTTTTGGGGTACAGTGCAATGCATGTTGACCCGTGTTGGGGTACAATTCAATGGATGTTGACTCGTGTTGGGGTACAATTCAATGGATGTTGACCCGTTTTGGGGTACAGTTCAATGCGTATTGACCCGTTTTGGGGTACAGTTCAATGCATGTTGACCCGTCTTGGGGTACAGTTCAATGCATGTTGACCCGTTTTGGGGTACAGTTCAATGCGTATTGACCCGTGTTGGGGTACAGTTCAATGCATGTTGACCCGTCTCGGGGTACAGTTCAATGCGTATTGACCCGTGTTGGGGTACAGTTCAATGCATGTTGACCCGTTTTGGGGTACAGTTCAATGCGTATTGACCCGTTTTGGGGTACAGTTCAATGCATGTTGACCCGTGTTGGAGTACAATTCAATGGATGTTGACTCGTGTTGGGGTACAATTCAATGGATGTTGACCTGTGTTGGGGTACAGTTCAATGCATGTTGACCCGTTTTGGGGTACAGTTCAATGCGTATTGACCCGTGTTGGGGTACAGTTCAATGCATGTTGACCCGTTTTGGGGTACAGTTCAATGCGTATTGACCCGTGTTGGGGTACAGTTCAATGCATGTTGACCCGTGTTGGGGTACAATTCAATGGATGTTGACTCATGTTGGGGTACAATTCAATGGATGTTGACTCGTGTTGGGGTACAATTCAATGGGTGTTGACTCGTGTTGGGGTACAATTCAATGGGTGTTGACTCGTGTTGGGGTACAATTCAATGGATGTTGACTCGTGTTGGGGTACAATTCAATGGATGTTGACCTGTGTTGGGGTACAGTTCAATGGATGTTGACCTGTGTTGGGGTACAATTCAATGGATGTTGACTCGTGTTGGGGTACAATTCAATGGATGTTGACTCGTGTTGGGGTACAATTCAATGGGTGTTGACTCGTGTTGGGGTACAATTCAATGGATGTTGACTCGTGTTGGGGTACAATTCAATGGATGTTGACCTGTGTTGGGGTACAGTTCAATGGATGTTGACTCGTGTTGGGGTACAATTCAATGGATGTTGACCTGTGTTGGGGTACAGTTCAATGGATGTTGACTCGTGTTGGGGTACAGTTCAATGGATGTTGACTCGTGTTGGGGTACAATTCAATGGATGTTGACCTGTGTTGGGGTACAGTTCAATGGATGTTGACTCGTGTTGGGGTACAGTTCAATGGGTGTTGACTCGTGTTGGGGTACAGTTCAATGGATGTTGACTCGTGTTGGGGTACAGTTCAATGGATGTTGACCTGTGTTGGGGTACAGTTCAATGGATGTTGACTCGTGTTGGGGTACAATTCAATGGATGTTGACCTGTGTTGGGGTACAGTTCAATGGATGTTGACTCGTGTTGGGGTACAATTCAATGGGTGTTGACTCGTGTTGGGGTACAATTCAATGGATGTTGACTCGTGTTGGGGTACAATTCAATGGGTGTTGACTCGTGTTGGGGTACAGTTCAATGGATGTTGACTCGTGTTGGGGTACAATTCAATGGATGTTGACCTGTGTTGGGGTACAGTTCAATGGATGTTGATCTATGTTGGGGTACAATTCAATGGGTGTTGACTCGTGTTGGGGTACAATTCAATGGATGTTGACTCGTGTTGGGGTACAATTCAATGGGTGTTGACTCGTGTTGGGGTACAATTCAATGGATGTTGACTCGTGTTGGGGTACAATTCAATGGATGTTGACCTGTGTTGGGGTACAGTTCAATGGATGTTGACTCGTGTTGGGGTACAATTCAATGGATGTTGACCTGTGTTGGGGTACAGTTCAATGGATGTTGACTCGTGTTGGGGTACAGTTCAATGGATGTTGACTCGTGTTGGGGTACAATTCAATGGATGTTGACCTGTGTTGGGGTACAGTTCAATGGATGTTGACTCGTGTTGGGGTACAGTTCAATGGGTGTTGACTCGTGTTGGGGTACAGTTCAATGGATGTTGACTCGTGTTGGGGTACAGTTCAATGGATGTTGACCTGTGTTGGGGTACAGTTCAATGGATGTTGACTCGTGTTGGGGTACAATTCAATGGATGTTGACCTGTGTTGGGGTACAGTTCAATGGATGTTGACTCGTGTTGGGGTACAATTCAATGGGTGTTGACTCGTGTTGGGGTACAATTCAATGGATGTTGACTCGTGTTGGGGTACAATTCAATGGGTGTTGACTCGTGTTGGGGTACAGTTCAATGGATGTTGACTCGTGTTGGGGTACAATTCAATGGATGTTGACCTGTGTTGGGGTACAGTTCAATGGATGTTGATCTATGTTGGGGTACAATTCAATGGGTGTTGACTCGTGTTGGGGTACAATTCAATGGATGTTGACTCGTGTTGGGGTACAATTCAATGGGTGTTGACTCGTATTGGGGTACAATTCAATGGATGTTGACTCGTGTTGGGGTACAGTTCAATGGATGTTGACCCGTGTTGGGGTACAATTCAATGGATGTTGACTCGTGTTGGGGTACAGTTCAATGGATGTTGACCCGTGTTGGGGTACAATTCAATAGATGTTGACTCGTGTTGGGGTACAGTTCAATGTGTGTTGACCCGTGTTGGGGTACAGTTCAATGCATGTTGATCTATGTTGGGGTACAGTTCAATGGATGTTGACCCATGTTGAGGTACAGTTCAATGCGTATTGATCTGTGTTGGGGTACAGTTCAATGCATGTTGATCTATGTTGGGGTACAGTTCAATGGATGTTGACCCATGTTGAGGTACAGTTCAATGCGTATTGATCTGTGTTGGGGTACAGTTCAATGCATGTTGATCTATGTTGGGGTACAGTTCAATGGATGTTGACCCATGTTGAGGTACAGTTCAATGCGTATTGATCTGTGTTGGGGTACAGTTCAATGGGCACTGACCAATGTTGGGATACAGTTCTATGGGTGTTGACCCATGTTGGGGTACAGTTCATTGGGCACTGGCCCATGTTGGGATACAGTTCTATGGGTGTTGACCCATGTTGAGGTACAGTTCATTGGGCACTGACCAATGTTGGGATACAGTTCTATGGGTGTTGACCCATGTTGAGGTACAGTTCAATGCGTATTGATCTGTGTTGGGGTACAGTTCAATGGGCACTGACCAATGTTGGGATACAGTTCTATGGGTGTTGACCCATGTTGGGGTACAGTTCATTGGGCACTGACCAATGTTGGGATACAGTTCTATGGGTGTTGACCCGTGTTGGGGTACAGTTCAATGCATGTTGATCTATGTTGGGGTACAGTTCAATGGATGTTGACCCATGTTGAGGTACAGTTCAATGCGTATTGATCTGTGTTGGGGTACAGTTCATTGGGCACTGGCCCATGTTGGGGTACAGTTCAATGGGCACTGGCCCATGTATAGTTCAATGCGTATTGATCTGTGTTGGGGTATAGGTGACTGTTGCGTATGCAAGATCTCAGCATTCCTTCGAGTTCATCGCTGAGCATTCAGTTCAGGCTGAGACAAGGGAGAAGGGATAATTCAGGGATGGGGATCCCAAGGGTGTATCGAGCAGACACCTTTTACTGATGTTTCCAACTTGCTGCCTGTACCAGGTGCTGCACTGCACAGGACACATGAAGAGCTGTGAGGTGAGCAGCAAACTTCCCAACTGCGGATTCCCGGAGCGCCCAATGTCCTTCCTGGTGATGATCTGTGAACCAATTCCACACCCCTCCAGTATCGAGATTGTGTTGGACAGTAAAACCTTCTTGAGTCGCCACAGCATGGACATGAAGTTCACCTACTGCGACCAGAAGTAAGGATATAGGGTCAATGGTGTCAGAAACATTCATGAACATTACTGGTCACATGAGGAAGGGCCAAGGCATCAAAGTCAACCTCAACTAGAGTCTTGTGTCCAATTCTGGGCACCTCACGTCAGGAAGAATATGAAGGCTTTAGAGAGGGTCCACAAAAGATTAATGAGAATGATTCCAGGGATGAGGGACTTCAGTTACATAGATAGATTGGAGAAGTTGTGGCTGTTCTTCTTAGAGAAGGGAAGGTTGAGAGGAAATTTGATAGAGGTGTTCAAATTCATCAGGTGTCTGGACAGAGTAGATAGTGAGAAACTGTTCCCATTGGTGGAAGGGTCGAGAACCAGAGGACACTGATTTAAGGTGATTGGCAAAAAAAAAAAATCAACATGAGGTAAAATGCAACAAGTGGTTAGGATCTGGAATGCACGGCCTGAAAGGGTGGCAGACACAGATTCAATCGTGCTTTCAAAAGGGAATTGGATAAGTACCTGAAGAGCAAAATGTTGCAGGGCTTTGGGAAAGGTGGGGGAGTGGAACCAGCTAAATTACTCTTGCAGAGAACCACCATGGGCTCGATGGGCCAAATGGCCTCCTTCTGTGATGTAATCATTCTATGATTCTAACCTCCCATCAGATCGATCTCAGTTCAGATTGAGACTGAGCTTTGCCAATTGTAGGCAGGTGGAGGGTACGAGAGGTCAGTGGTTTGTTCATAATCAAGCTTGTAGCCCTGAGAGGGTGGTTCCTTGAATCGCTGTTGTCCGATGATGAGCTTTTGTGTCAAGTTCCAAGACATTGACCCAGAAACCATGAAGGAATGGCGATACATGTCCAAAATGAGATAGCATTTGTGGCTTGGAATGGGAACATGGAACTGCTGGCATTCCCATGTACTTGCTACCCCTGTCCTTCTAGACAGTGGAGGTCATGACGGAGGTAGGCACTGCTGCAGTAACTCTGGTGACTTGCTGCAGTCCTCGTCCTGTTTTTCCTTGGTCTTTAGATTAATCAGAAACATTAACAATAACAAAATAACATGAACTCTGAGCTTTGTGGGTTAAATTCTGCCCCGGAGCTTTCACTGCACATTAGAACTATTTGTTCACTGGTAATGTTCCAGACTGAGTGAGGGAAGGACATTTGCAAACTCTCCTTAACAGTCACGATCGCTGGTCGCAGAGCCAAGGCATGTAGTAAACACCATGACCCATGGTATCATAACACAAGACACCATGCCAACACACACAGGGCCAGAATGATACATGTGGCATCATGCCAACACATGGGGGAGGGGCAGTAAAAGAGGGAAAAGCATTGAGAAATTTATTATCCTACTCGGGGCAGACAAGAGACAGGATAGGACTGGACAGGGTAGGACAGGACTGGACAGGGTGGAACAGGATGGGCAGGGCCAGTAATGGAAACCACCAACATTGTGATACAAATACTAATGATGCCCAGTTACTGCTGCCCGACTTCACTCTTCCCCTCTCTGCAGAATCACAGAGCTGATTGGATATCACCCGAAGGTAATGCTTGGACACACCTCCTACAAGTTCTACCATTCACTGGACTCTGATCACATGACCAAGACACACCGTATCTGTAAGTATTTCCCATTCTGTAACTGTCCATGGGTCTGTCCAACCATTGGTCTTGGTAGTGACCGAACTGAGGCAGGGCATGATGTGTCAACACTAGCAGCGTAGAGGGAGCTTAGAGAGGTCACAGGGTGGCTGCAGAGGGAGAGGTCACATGGGCAGAAGGAAGCTCACATCTTAGGTTAGGAGTGGGACATGTTAAGAGTCAGTGCAGACCGAGCTTCACTGTATCTAACCCGTTTTTTAAAAAGAGATAGTTGCTTTGCTGCTGCTGACACAGGTCCTACTCCAGGCCACAGAGCAGAAGTGGGAGCTATTGGCGGTTTTGCTCCTTCTACAAAAATAATGAACTACAAGAGAAGCAGGTTTCATTATTTTCCTCCCAGTGAATATGAAGTGATCACAGCCTCGGTCTTTGTTGATTTTTTTTAAAACGTCTTTTCCGTGCTGCAGATATGAAGTAAGAATCCTTAACCATTACTTTGCAAAATTGAGAGGAAGCACAAGCACAGATAGTAGATCGGATATCAGAGTCAACTCGGCTGCAGTGATCAACAGCAGAGAATTATACATTCATTTTGTACAATTTCTACTCATTGGATTCATGAATGACAGTTCCAGAGTCAGCATCACCAACTGCCAAGGTTAGGGTGCAGGAGTATTTCGAATGGGGACAGTATAGAGGGAGCTTTACTCTAAATCTAACCCCGTTTTTTTTATTTTCTCTGTTCATCTTTCCCCTTTTCTCTCTCCATCTCTTCCTCCCTCTGTATCCTCTCTATTCCAATCTCTCCCTCTTGATCTCCAGATGGGGAGAGGGAGAAAGAGAGACAGAGACATGGTGCTACAGGTAGTTAGAGATGGGGAGACAATAAGAGTGAGGGTGGCATACATAGATGGACATTTACTCTGTATCTAATCCTGTGCTGTACCTGCCCTGGGAGTGTTTGATGGGGACAGTGTAGAGGGAGCTTTACTCTGTTATCCAGAGATGGTGAAGGGATCCTGGTATTTCGCTGCAGGACATCACACACTTTCCTATTTCATACATTCCATCTGAAGAAAAGAATGTTTACATTGAAGCTCAGATCCACCAGTTAATCACTCCTCACGTCAGCTCTTTCAGGACAGGGTGAAAAAAATAAACCAAAACCCACAGGGCTTTAAGCTTCAAAGAAGCATGGACTGAATGTTTGGTGGGGTTCACTTCGGTCTTCATGTCCCCTGAATATTCCTCTCTCCTTCCTCCCAGATGCCAATTCCCTCCCTGGTCTTCCCGCTTCCTTCCAGCTTCACTCAGCTGAGCTCAAGACTCATTGCCCATCTCTTATTAATACCCATTCTTCCCTTCCCTCCCTCATTCACCCTCCCTCTGTCCCCTTCTCTCAATCTCATCACCCTCAGTCTCCCCTCCCTCAGTCTCTCCTTCCACAATCTCCCCTCCCTCAGTCCTCCCTCCTTCAGTCTCACCCTCCCACAATCTTCCCTCCCTCAGTCTCCCCTCCTTCAGTCTCACCCTCCCACAATCTTCCCTCCCTCAGTCTCCCCTCCCTGTCTCACCCTCCCACAATCTCCCCTCCCTCAGTCTACCCTCCTCTCCCCCAATCTATAGACTTTCTCAAACCTAAACTTGGTGTCGCTGCTTCCTGAAGCCCCTCACTTTCTGACTCTTTTCAAACTTGCTGTCCTACTCTGTGGCTCCTCAATCAGAGGCGCTGGCTGTTGGGAGAAGACAGCAGTCTCTTCAGGCCTGTTACAGCTCCCTGACTGGAGCCTGTGTTGGGGCACCTGAGGACACTGTTTCATTTGGATCGTTGTCAGATGGATGCATCTGTTGGCTGTTATTCAATCCTCATGTTTACTCAGGGAAACAGCTGAAGATCTCCCTGTGAAAAAGCTGTCAATAATAGTGCTCTATATATAGCCCAGAGATTCCGTGCACTGAGCCAATACTACAACAACTATTTACATTTATATAGCACCTTAAAATCTTTAACGTAGTAAAACGTCCCAAGATGCTTCACTGGAGTGTTATCAGACACTGAGCTACATGAGCAGATATTAGAACAGGTGATCAAAAGATTGGTCAAAGACGTAGGTTTAAAGGAGGAGAGGCGGAGAGGTTTAGGGAGGGAATTCTAGAGCTTGTGTCCCAGGCAGCTGAAGGCACAGCCGCCAATGATGGAGCGATTAAAGTCGGGGATGTTCAAGGGGCCAGAATTGGAGGAGCGCAGAGATCTCGGAGGGTTGTAGGGTTGGATGAGGTTGCAGAGAGAGAGGGAGGGATGAGGCCACGGAGGGATTTGAGCACACAGTGAGAATTTTAAAATCAAGATCGTGCCAGCATCCAGCTGGGGTCATTACGAGAGCAGATCATTACACTGAACCCCGAAATGACCACAACACTAGCTGACCCACGGTGTCCAGTTCTCCTGGTGAAATGCCTTCACGGTCTTACCTCTTCTTGCCTCTGTAATTTCCTCCAGCAAACCCCCCGCACCCCTCCCTCTGTCTGATTTCAAGCACCTTCCCTTCACCTAGCACTGGCAGCTCCACCTTCAGCCACTCTCTGATTCCCTCTGCTTCTCTACCTCCTCTCTTGCCTCTATGGTCAAGCTCTCACATGGCCTGTCCCCCTCCTCATATCTCCTTCTTCCTCTATTTCCTCCTCATGCTGCTGGGGACCTGGTGCTGTGTTAAAGGAACTGACTAAATATAAGTTGTTGTTGGGATCTGAGGCCATTCTGTAGAATTCCTGTCCTTCAGGGAACTCTAAGAGACACAGAATTTTCTGACAGGAAGCCCACTGGACTGACACCTGGACTTTAACATCCCAATTTCCGCCCCTCCCTCCAGAAGGCACTGGGAACAATTGCACAGCTTCTGCCTGCCATGTGCTGATGAAAGTGGTGCCGTCAAAGGGTAGAGGTACCAGGACAAAGAGGCTGTCTATAGGTTCCCTGGATGCAGAGTGACACTCCCTCACAGAGTGATGCTATCTCGCAGAGTGACGCTCCCTCGCAGAGTGACGTTCCCTCACAGGGTGATGCTCTCTCGCAGAGTGACGCTCCCTCGCAGAGTGACGCCCTCTCGCAGAGTGACGCCCTCTCGCAGAGTGACGCCCTCTCGCAGAGTGATGCCCCCCTTGCAGACTGACTGCCTTGGCTATTTCAGCAGACTAATCATACCCTCTCCTCTCTCCCTCACAGTGCTGAGTAAGGGACAGGTCACCTCTGGTCAGTACCGGTTTCTCGCCAAGAATGGTGGTTATGTTTGGCTCAGGACACAAGCCACCGCAATCTACAACAGCAAGAACTCATGGCCTCAATGCATCGTCTGCATCAACTTTGTGCTCAGGCGAGTTACCACCATCCATTCACCCGTGAAGATAGCTCTTTGGACAAGATACCGGAGGGCAATGTGTAGGGGGAAGAGAATGGTGAGGAGAAACCTTGGGGAATGGGGTCAGGGCGTACACTGCACAGAGTGCATCATTTTAAAAGTTCTCATTCATGTTCCATCCCTCCATCGCCTCACCCCTCCCTCTCTCTGCAACCTCATCCAGCCCCACAACCCTCCGAGATCTCTGCGCTCCTTCAACTCTGGCCTCTTGCACATCCCTGATTTTAATAGCTCCACCATTGGTGGCTGTGCATTCAGCTGCCTGGGCCCTAAGCTCTAGAATTCCCTCCATAAACCTCCCAGCCTCTCTCTCTCCTCCTTTAAGATGGTCCTTAAAACTGACCTCTTACATCAAGCTTTTGGTCACCTGTCCCTAATATCTCCTTATGTGATTCTGTGTTAAATTTTGTTTGATTACGCCTCTGTGAAGCACCTTGGGACATTTTACTACATTAAAGGTGCTTATTTAAGTGCAAGTTGTTGTTGTTGAGGGAAGCAGAAAGCAGTTGATTAAAGAAAATCTGATAGTGCGTCTCCTGTAAACTCTATAGAACTTCTCCCAAACCTGTCATAGAGATTGTGATCATGTTTCCAGCACCAGGGACAATAGAACGGGGTCCTGTGCCTCTCATTGCTGAGATCCTCCTCTGAGGATGTGAAGCCCCTTGGAAACAGCCCCCACCTCTTACAATTTATAGATGAAAATGACGAATGTTCATACAGAAAGGTTTGATAAAATGAGCAAAGAAACAATGCAGGAGTTGAGGTCAAGGGGAGAGACTGAGTTGGTGACTGGGTAATGTCAAACTTGGAGTGTTGGACGCAGGCCGACTAAGGGAGGGAACAGTCTGAAGTCCTGAAGAAGAACGAGTTAGAGCAAGAGGTTGAGTCTCAATTTCAGAAACAGGAGGCCATTCAGCCCCTCGAGCCTGTTTTGCCATTCAGTTAGCTCCTGGTTGATCTGTATCCGAACTCCATTTGGTTACCTTGGTTCTGTAATCTTTATCCAACAAAAATCTATCAATCTCAGTTTAGAAATTTCCAATTGATCCCCAACCCCCCCCAGCTTTTCGGGGGAGAGAGTTCCAGATATCCACTCCCCTTTGTGTGAAGTAGTGCTTCCTGACATCACCCCTGAATGGCCTGGCTCGAATTTTAAGAACAACTCCCGCCTTGTTCTGGACTCACCCACCAGAGAAAATAGTTTCTCTCTATCGTCCCTATCAAATTCTTTAATCATCGTAAACACCTCAATTAGATCACCCCTTAATCTTCTGAACTCGAGGGAATACAAGCCCAGTCTGTCTGTGTAACCTGTCCTCATAATTTAACCCTTTTAGCCCCGGTATCATTCTGGTGAATCTGTGCAGCACCCTCTCCAAAGTAAAGGCTGGCTCGCGTCTGCAAATGAAACCCAACCCGACCCGACAGAACCACATCCGACCCCGAGCCCGACCCGAGTCCTTTCATTTTTCCCCACCCTACCCGACCCGACCATTGTGAACTTACCTTCCGTTTTTCACTTTGTTGCTGATCTGCGCAAGCTTAAAATAACTGTAACAAAACCACCTTTCTAGTCCAAAAATTACATTAACTTTGGAGCCACTTACCTGTGATAGAGCATGTCCGACCCGGCCTGACCCAAGCCCGAATGCCTGACCCAGAAGTGCGACCCGAACCCGACACGTCATCGGGCCCCATCGGGTTCAGGTTGGGTAGCCAAGCTTTACTCCAAAGCCAATCTATCCTTCTTGAGTTGCGGTGCCCAGAACTGAACACAGTTACTTCAGATGGAATCTACCCAGAGCTAAACTCTATCTAACCAGTCTTCAAAATGTAATCCTTTTAACCCTGGTACATACAACACAGTGAGGATGGAGGAAGGTGCAAGGGTTTGTAGGTTGAGGGATTTGGAGCTTGAGGAAGAGGACAAAGAGTGAAATATTAAATTGGTCCATACCAGGGACACAGTGATGTCTTTGCTGCTCCAATCTCGTGCTGGTGAGATGCATTTCCACAGTAATGTCTCTACTTAATGCTATCTGTTTGATGATGTCAGTTGTGCCTCTCATGTTTGACAGCCCCTCTGCTCTCTCCCTGCAGTGCAGTGATTGAGGACACGGTCGACCTCGCCTTGGAGCAGACCCAGAGCCTCCAGGAACCTGCCACTGATCCCAAGAAAGATCAGGACCCCTTCACCCAGTGCAACGAGAATCTTGAGAAACTGGATGAGCTGGCACCAACCCCTGGAGATGTCATTGTACCCCTAGACTTCACAGGTACCTGCAGACACGGGGACCCACAGGGCATAGGAGAACAGGAGAGAAGTTTCTGAAAACTGAGGCATGGGGGTACACAGGGGTCTTGGAGTCAGACTGGAGACAGGCTTAATTTACTGGTCATTATTTTTAGTGCATCTACAGAGTTTTTGACAAAGTGCTTTACAGCCAATGAAGTACTTCCAGAACTGCAGTCATTGTTGTAATGTAGGAAACGTGGCAGTGAATTTATGCACAGCAAGATTCCAGAAACAGGAAGTGATAATGAGCAGATAATTTGTTTTAGTGATGTTGGTTGAGGGATAAATATTGTCCAGGGCACCAGGGAGAACTCCCTGCTCTTCTTCCAATAGTGCTTTGGGATTTTTTGCAACCACCTGAGAGGGCAGATGGTGCCTCGGTTTAATGTCTCCTCTAAAAGACAGTACGTCTGGTGATGGGACACTCCCTCACTACTGCACTGGGAGTATCAGCCTGGATTTTGTGCTCAAGTCTCTGGAGTGAAACTTGAACCAAAACCCTCTAACTCAGAACCAAAGTGCTTCCCACTGAGCCACACATCATGACAGCTTGAGGACTGCATTCCGCATCCTTTTCACTAATTACACTTCCTTTGTGTGTTTAGATCGACTGGATTCGAAAGCGTTCCACTTCACCAGAACACTCCCTGATGACAGCCCGGGGTCCTTGTTACCCGAGGAGTTCTGTACCCCTGAACTCTGCAAACTTCTATCGCCCATCTTTAACCATCCAGAGGAGATGAGATCCAATGACGACAGAAGGGAGGAGCCAGGGCCACTGAACAAGGCACATGAGCTGCAGAGTGAGGAGGCCACGACATCAGAAGCTGCAGTTCCCAATCCGGAAAGCTACATAAGTTCTGGCGCAGTGAGTATGGGGTTATTCAGCAGTGAGGGGCAGGAGTTGCTTTAGGGAAATGATAATGTTGTGGCAGTGCTAACACACGCTTCTGCATCACACTGATGCCAGGACAGGATGATTTGTTTCTGGTCCTGATTCCACTGAACAATGCTCTTATGTTTTTTCTATAGCTCTCCTATCCTCCCCTGAAGGTGCTGACTCTCACTGGGATACAGTTCCTTAAGGAGCTGACTCTCACTGGGATACAGTTCCTGAAGGTGCTGACTCTCACTGGGATACAGTTCCTGAAGGTGCTGACTCTCACTGGGATAGAGTTCCTGAAGGCGCTGACTCTCACTGGGATACAGTTCCTGAAGGCGCTGACTCTCACCGGGATACAGTTCCTGAAGGCGCTGACTCTCACCGGGATACAGATCCTGAAGGTGCTGACTCTCACCGGGATACAGTTCCTGAAGGTGCTGACTCTCACCGGGATACAGTTCCTGAAGGTGCTGACTCTCACTGGGATACAGTTCCTGAAGGTGCAGACTCTCACCGGGATTCAGTTCCTGAAGGCGCTGACTCTCACCGGGATACAGTTCCTGAAGGTGCTGACTCTCACTGGGATACAGTTCCTGAAGGTGCTGACTCTCACTGGGATACAGTTCCTGAAGGTGCTGACTCTCACTGGGATACAGTTCCTGAAGGCGCTGACTGTCAGTGGGGGACAGTTCCTGAAGCTGTCTCTCAGTGGGGGACAGTTCCTGAGTGCATGGCCTTGAGTACTTCTGACATACAACAAACAGGAGTGAAGAATTCAGAGGAGCGAGTTTATTACAGTGTCACGATAAGAGAATAAACATCATCTTTACAGGAGAAAGTGTGACTAGTGGAGGGATGGCGAATGAGGCCAGTTCTGGGAGAAGTTTGGGGTGCTTGGGATCGAGGGGGTTGTTGGGAGAGCTGGGAAATTGTGGCGACGTTTTCGGTCTCCTGAAGTTTGAATTTTGCCCTTTTACAGAGCTGTGATATCGAGAGTTTCTGCATCAACTCGGAGGTTGTGCAAAATCTGACTGCAATCAATAAGAAAGCTCAGCAGACTGAGACAAGCCAGGTCAGTCTCTTCCCCACAGCATTAACCTCTCCAGTTCTCCTGCTCTGAATTGCATGTCTCTGAATGCACAAGGTTTTGGGATCTCCTGAAGATGGTGCACACAAAACCTTGCTGCTTCTAGATTAGAGATGATAGCAAAACCAGCTGGGACCCCCGCTCCTGATTACTCTCATTTTAGTGAGGCAACACTGGGCGAGGAAAGATCAGACATGGCTACGATTCCTCAGGCTCAAATAGCTGCCTGACATTCACTATCCAGATAAAAAGCAACATAGGAACGTAGGCACAGGAACAGGAGGAGGCCATTCAGCCCCTCGAGCCTGTTCTGCCATTCAGTGAGATCATGACTGATCCGTGATCTAACTCCATATTACCACCTTTGCCCCAAATCCCTTAATACCTTTAGTTAACAAAAACCTATCAATCTCAGATTTTAAATTAGCCATTGATATGGCATCAATTGCCGTTGGCGGAAGAGAGTTCCAAACTTCTACCACTCGTTGCATGAGGAAGGACACAGAAGCACTGGGGAAAGTGCAAAAAAATCCACAAGGATAGTACAAGAACTGACAGGAAAAAAAAAAGAGGAGACTTTGAGGAGATCTGCTGGAGGTAGTTATGGAATGTTTTCATTTGTGGGAGAATCCAGAACTGAGGGGCCATAAATACAGGACAGACACTAATAAATCCAACAGGGAAATAAGGAGAAATGTCTTTACCCAGAGAGTGGTGAGAATGTGGAACTCGCTATCACAGGAAGTGGTTGAGGCAAATAGCTTAGATGCTTTCAAAAGGAAACTAGAAGAGTACAAGAGAGAAAAGGGAATAGAAAGATAAGCTGAAAGGCTGAGATTAGGTAGAGGGAATGAGAGGAGATTTGTGTAAACCAACAGCATAGTCTGAGTGGGCCGAATGGCCTGTTTGTGCTTTATATTCTATGTAATTCTATATAATAACTGTGTTAATATAGCACCTATAATGTAGTAGAATGCCCCAAGGTGCTTCAATAGGAACGTTATCAAATAAAATTTGATACCGAGCCACTTAAGGAGATATTAGGACAGGTGATCAAAATCTTGATCAAAGAGGTCTTAAAGGAGGAAAGTGAGGGGAAGAGGCTTAGGGAAGGAATTCCAGAGTAAAGCCTGGCTACCCGACCCGAACCCGACTTCACATGTCAGTTCGGGTCAGGTCGGGTCTATATTCTGAGTCCAGCATTCGGGCTCGGGTCGGATCGGGCTGGACAGGACAGTGCTGCCTCCGGGAATTCACGGGATCAGGCTTACACATGATTCCCCACAACTCCATCTGCAGGAATAGCCTGCAGCCGGAACGGATGAACAGGACCACTAGTATTACCATTTGGATAAGGTAGAGCACAATAACATGTTTGATATCATTACATTTATTGCGATATTCGGGTCGGGTCGGGCACAAAAAAAAATTAAAGGACTCGGGGCCGGGTTGGGTTTCAATTTTATACCCGAGCAGGCCTGTATTCCAGAGTTTAGGGCCCAGACAGCTGATGGCACGGCCGCCAATGGTGGAGTGTTGCAAATCGGGGATGTGCAAGAGGCTAGAATTGTAGGAATGCAGGAATCTCGGGGTTTGCAGAGCTGGAGGAGGTTACAGAGATAGGGAGGGGGCGAGGCCACAGAGGGATTTGAAAACAAGGATGAGAATCTTAAAACTGAGGTGCTGCCAGACCGGGAGCCAGTGTCAGTCAGCGAGTACAGGGGTGTTAAAATACAGGCAGCAGAGTTTTGGATGAGCTCAAGTTTATGGAGGGTGAAAGCTGGGAGGGCGGACAGGAGAGCACTGGAATAGTCAGGTCTGGAGGTGACAAAAGCATGGGTGAGGGTTTCAGCAGCAGATGAGCTGAGGCAGGAGTGGAGTCGGGCGATGTTATGAAGGTGGAAGTAGACTTTTTGATGATAGAGCAGACATGGTGTAGGAATTGAGTTCAAGATCAAGTGGGACATCGAGGCTCAAAGATGAAGGAATGGAAGGTGGCTGTAGAGTAGGATGGAGGTGGGTTGTGGATTGGAGAAAACAGACTGTTATTAATAAGCAAGAGGGCTGATTAGCGGTTTGATGCTTGCAGGGATCCGCAGAGCTGGATCTGGAGATGTTGGCACCGTACATCTCCATGGAAGAGGACTTTCAGCTAAGCAGCTACGAGTCACCTGAGGAAAAGGATGGACAGGTCTGTTCTGACGAGAAGCAAGACACAGATCCCAACAACCAGCCCACCACATGCGATGACGCTTGCAGTTTGTCTGAGACACTGATTGACACAGAGGCTGCAGACACTGCCAACATCTGCCCCAGATCCAGCAGCTTCCACACTGCCTACCTGAGCGAGCCAGACAGCACTGAGAGCCAGACGCGCTGTGGCAGCTTGAGAGACATCCTTCATCCTCCGGGAGGCCCTGCCGCAATGCAACGTTCCAACAGCATGACCGACCTCAGTGAGACTCCAGCGCTGAGTCTCGGCAACAAGTCAATAGCTTTCGGAGGGCCAGCATTCACTGTAGCCGTCGAGAATGTTCTGCTGGCTTTATTCCAGCCCCAGACTGCGGTCAATCCCCCTGAGACTGGAGTCCAAATCAGCCAGTCAGCCAGCAGCAATGGTCAGGATGCAGCATCTTTAAAGGCTCTAATGGGGCTTAAGCCTAGTGACCAACTGGACACTGCTGGGACAGAGAGTGCAACTCCAGCAGAACCCAGCCAGCACTCGCCATCCAAACAGAGGTATTACTGTCACTTTATTTTACACATGTTACGAACAGTGGATAATTGTGCACAGTTCTGGTCTCCATATTGTAAAAAGGATACAGAGGCACTGGAGAGGGTGTGGAACGGATTTGTAAAGTTGATATCAGAACTGAAAGGATACACTTATTAGGAAAGGCTGCGGCTCTTTTCTCTAGAAAACAGAAGCATGAGGGGTGACTGTACCCCAACACAGGTCAGCACCCATGGAACTGTACCCCAACACAGGTCAGCACCCATGGAACTGTATCCCAACACGGGTCAGCACCCATGGAACTGTATCCCAACACGGGTCAGCACCCATGGAACTGTATCCCAACACGGGTCAGCACCCATGGAACTGTATCCCAACACAGGTCAGCACCCATGGAACTGTATCCCAACATGGGTCAGCACCCATGGAACTGTATCCCAACACGGGTCAGCACCCATGGAACTGTATCCCAACACGGGTCAGGACCCATGGAACTGTATCCCAACACGGGTCAGCACCCATGGAACTGTATCCCAACACAGGTCAGCACCCATGGAACTGTAACCCAACACAGGTCAGGACCCATGGAACTGTATCCCAACACAGGTCAGCACCCATGGAACTGTATCCCAACACAGGTCAGGACCCATGGAACTGTATCCCAACACAGGTCAGGACCCATGGAACTGTACCCCAACACAGGTCAGGACCCATGGAACTGTACCCCAACACAGGTCAGGACCCATGGAACTGTATCCCAACACAGGTCAGGACCCACGGAACTGTATCCCAACACGGGTCAGCACCCATGGAACTGTATCCCAACACAGGCCAAGACCCATGTAACTGTACCCCAACATAGGTCAGGACCCATGGAACTGTATCCCAACACAGGTCAGGACCCATGGAACTGTATCCCAACACAGGCCAAGACCCATGTAACTGTACCCCAACATAGGTCAGGACCCATGGAACTGTATCCCAACACAGGTCAGCACCTTCAGGGCAGGAAGGATGTGGGTTGGCAAAGAACAGATCCAATTGGAGGATATATGGAGCAGCTCTTGTAATGGTGAGGAGCTGCTCCAGGTCGCCCCCACCTGGTGGGATCACCTTGTTACTGAGTGACTCGAGGGAGCATTTTAACTCTTTGATGTTTGCAAAATTTGCCTCAATTTTAAACTAAACGTTAATTGCCTGTTAATTGTCTTTGGGAAGATTGAGAGAAAAAGTGACTCACTGTGTTGTCTGAAAATAAAAATTGCACTGTTAACGGAGTCACTGCTACCCAGGGTGTAAATATATTGATTTCCTCGCACTCTATAGGCCACTGGACGTGTGGGCTGGGAAAGACCAGGAGGAATTCGGCCCCCTTCGTAACTTGAAACGCAAACACTCTCTACAGAATGGGAACTTACAGGTATGGGCTGAATTATCAACACACTCAGAACTATCTGTTGGCTGGGACAGCCCAGCTTGTATGGTTGACGGCCTGGTTAGTTAGTCAACTAGTTGCATAGTTAGTTGGTGACAAGTTGACTAAACAGTGGTTGGCTGGTTAACTATTTACTTGGCTCTCTGAGTGACAGATTGTTTGGGCAGCATTTAATTGGCTGGTAGGTTGGTCAGGGACTGGTCAATTGGCAGACTGCTCAGATGGTCAGTAGATTGGTAAAATGGGTGATTACTTGGCTTATTAGTGATCTAGTTAGTTAGCTGATTGGTTAGTGGGCCTGTTTCGTTAGTGGGCTGGTTTGAATATCTGGTTGCTTCATTGGTTGGATGATTGCATAATTAGTTAACTAGTTGGGTAGCTGGTTAAATTTCCATTAGTTAAATGTATGTTATTTATTTTGAGTCTGTTGTTAAACATTTTGATTTAATTTGCTACACAGGATTCTGTCGTGGATGTTTCAAGTGTTGCAGACATTGTCCGAGTCACGGCAAAGCGACTGAAAAAAATTGAGAGTAGCAAGACTGGACTGGAGACAGAATCTCTCGCGCTGACGTCCCCAATGAGTAAGATCACTTTCTATTTGTCTTTAATTTTAGTTTTCCAACACTCCTGATTTTGCTTATCCTGTGCCAGGTGCAACATTGTCTATTTGCAGTGTGGTTTACCTCAGAATGAGAATGGTAGCCTCATGGATTAGTAATTTAGAAAAGTCAATGAGTTCAGAATTGCACCAGGGCAAGTTGTGAAACTGAGTTCAGTAATTCAGGTCATTTCTGACCATGAAACCCAGGCGATGGAACCTACCACCCATTCCAGGTCTGGCCTCCATGTGACTCCAGACTCTTACTCCCCCTCAGGGCAACAAGGGATGGAAATTAACGGCAGTCTTTCCAGAAACAAGTTAAAAATGTCATTACTATAGTCTATTCTCTCCCCGCACACCCCCCACCCCCCCACCACAGACGGTGCTGGTTTTGCTGGAGTACAGTTCACAATGCTGGTCATCTTTTTCATATTGACAGGTTATTTGACCTTAGGAGGCATCACACACTGTCTGATTCCATCCTCAGCCAATGGCAATCCAGTTACTCTAACTGCAGCTGCAGGGTAGTGAAAGGGAATGGGAATGCTGGCTGGTCTAACTTGGACACTGAAGGGCAACTCCTCAAGATCCTCAATAGACTGGGGGGTTAAACCTGGCACTTTCCAGTCTGTATATCTCATTACCACATTGAGTGGTACATCGACCCACTGGGGGAGCCCACTGAATAGGCACAGAGAGGAAGACAAATGAAATCATCATTTTAACAGGGAGCTTTGCTCTTGCCCAGTCCTGGACTGGAAAAAAACCCAACCTGGGATAACCGAGGGAATGTTTTTTCTCTACCTCGTTCACTGGATGTGGACATCGCTGGCCAGGCCAGCATTTATTGCCCATCGCTAACTGCCCTTGAGAAGGTGGTGGTGAGCTGCCTCCTTGAACCGCTGCAGTCCCTGTGGGGTAGGTACACCCACAGTGCTGTTAGGGAGGTAGTTCCAGGATTTTGACCCAGCGACAGTGAAGGAACTGTGATACATTTCCAAGTCAGGATGGTGTGTGACCTGGTACGGAACTTCGACTGTAGCTTGCTTTGGGTGTGACGTTACACTGAGGTCCCAATCAGGCAGTTCTAATGAATGGTAAAGATCCCATGCCACAATTGAAAGGAGAGCAGGGGAGCTCTCCCTGTGTCCTCACAACCAGCACCAATAAAAACAGATTAACTGGTCATGCATGTGGGGCTTTGCTGGTCCAGAGATGTTCCTGCCTATATCGACAACAACAGCAGTAACTTGCATTTACATAGCTCCTTTAGCGTAGTTAAAGATGTCCCAAGGTGCTTTAGATGATCGTTAATCAGACAGAATTGAACACCCACATAACAAGAGTTGCTGCACTCATTGTATGTGAGGCATTTCAATGTCATAAGATACTCTAAAGGGACAACATTCATTTCTATAGCACCTTTCACAACCTCAGAACAGCCAATTTGTGCACAGCAAGCTCCCACTAGCAGCAATGTGATAATGACCAGATATTCTGCAATGAATTATGTTTTTTTTTTAGATTAGAGATACAGCACTGAAACAGGCCCTTTGGCCCACCGAGTCTATGCCAACCATCAACCACCCATTTATACTAATCCTACACTAATCCCATATTCCTACCACATCCCCACCTGTCCCTATATTTCCCTACCACCTACCTATACTAGGGGCAATTTATAATGGCCAATTTACCTACCAACCTGCAAGTCTTTTGGCTTGTGGGAGGAAACCGGAGCACCCGGAGAAAACCCACGCAGACACAGGGAGAACTTGCAAACTCCACACAGGCAGTACCCAGAATTGAACCTGGGTCGCTGGAGCCGTGAGGCTGCGGTGCTAACCACTGCGCCGCCCATTGAGGGATAAATATTGACCAGGAAGAATGCTCCTACTCTTCTTCAAAATAGTAGCCTTGGGACCTTTTACAACCACCTGAGAGGGCAGAGGGGGGGCTTCGGTTTACCGCCTCATCCAAAAGACCTCTGACACTACAGCACTCCCGCAGTACTGGACTGGAGTGTCTGCCTAGATTTTGTGCTCAAGTCTCTGGTGTGAAACTTGAACCCACAATCTCTGACTCAGAGGCGAGAGTGCAACCAACTGAGTTGACACTATTTAAAAAAAAAAGTACATATGCTGAGTGTTTAATGCAGCTTAATGTTCTCTCCTCTCTCTGCAGCGCTGACCATGCAACTGCTTGGAACGGAGATATCTGGGCCCCCGGAGCTGACTCGTTACGACGGTCAGGTTAACGCTCCGTTACCAGGCAAGCATCACCTCCTACAGGGAGTGGAGTTACTGAAAGCTCTGGATCAGGTCTCCTAAGGCCTCCTCTCCTAACAAACCCTTTTCACCATTGGAAATCCTTATGGACTCTGCACTGATCCTCGGGGCCCAGACAATGCTGCACCTTGATTAAACAGTCACCATCCCTGAATAAACAAAGCAGAACGTTCCGAGATTGGCTGAGGGATAGCTGGAGCTGGAAGCTTTTTCGCACTCACTAAAACCCAACCTCTATTTACTAGAAATAAAATGAAAAACCACCTGGTTGATCAGTTGTTCCCCACCCCACCCCAAGGTAGATCAGCTGTTCCCTCGCTGCCCCCCAACAGCCCCTCCCCCAGTTTGCTCATACCCCCCAACTACAGGGCCATGAATGTGCTTTAGACTGAGGAATACACAGGAGTTTTAGTTCTTATCACTACAGTTCAGCAGCTTCCCCAACATTCCCAGCCTCTGCTCCTGGCCAACCTCCAAGGTGACTGTTTAGTCCAGGATTCATTGAATAATTCCGCTTTGCTGAAAGCCTTGTGAAGATCTCCATCTCTCTCTCTGACTCTGCATCTTTATCTACCTATCTCTCTGTCTGTCTCTGCCTCTTTCCTATGTCTACACATCTGCGTTGGGAGTAAACACCAACGTAACTGCAGCTCCTAACTGTGGGAAGGAAGAGACCAGGAACATGCAGTTCTTTGGAAAAGCCTAGTTATATTGCAGGTGAGCCCGGGAAACCTGGCTGAGCCCAGATATGGCAGCAATTCATTTAGAGAAATCCTCCTCATTAAAAGAAAGCTAATCAGAGATCGGGGATTTTCATACTGAACAGTTTGCATTTTAACGTGAGAATTAAATCAGTTTTACAGTGTGGAATCAATTCATTTGTTCTCTTGTCACTGTGGAACACAACGGTCTCTGTGAACTTGCTGCTATGCAAGAGGATGGTGCAGTCACACGTGTGTTCCTGCACACAACTCTGCACAGAGCAACACTTTTTCTGCAGGACTGCACTTGTGGAACCATCTGAGAAGCTCTTTTGTTCAGAAGTTTCCTGTGTCACAGTGGCAGTCCCTATGTGTCTGCAAAAGTAGAGACAGAAACTCATGGTTCTGTTTTAAGCCAGGGGAATCGAGACTGAGAGAAGAAAGCAAATCAATAAGGAGCTACCCTCCACCTCCAAGACTATCCTGTCTTCAACTTCCTGGGCACTAATCTCTGGAATTCCCTCTTGAAATCTCTCCGTCTCTCTCTCCCCCCCCCCCCCCCCCCTAAAAACCTACCTCTTTGACCAAGCTTTTGGTCACCTGACCTAATATCACCCTTTGTGATTCAGTGTCAAACTTTGATAATGTCTGTGAAGCCCGTTGGGACATTTTACTGTGTTTAAGGTGGCAGATAAATAGAAATGGTTATACATCCCTACAATCCCCATGAGGGTGGAATCAAGCAGGAAACACTCTGAGGGAGAGGAAATGAGACTCAGTGACAACAGGATAAAGTTCACCTTTCAGTGACCACTGGCTGTCTCTCAATCAGGGAGCAATACACATCACTCAGAGTCGTAAATGGAGGTGCCGGGGGAGGGAATATATAAATATGAGGGGGCACCAAGGGGAGATGGTGGCATTATGTCACTAAGCTGGTAATCTAGAGGCCCAGGCTAATAACCTGGGGACATGGGTTCAAATCCCATCACGGCAGCTGGTGGAATTTAAATTTAATTAATAATCTGGAATTGAAAGCTACGCTCAGTAACGGAGTCATGAAACCATCATCGATTGTCGTAAAAACCCATCTGGTTCCCCTTTGGGGAAGGGAATCTGCCGTCCTTACCTGGTCTGGCCTACATGTGACTCCAGACCCACAGCAATGTGGCTGACTCTTAACTGCCCTCTGAAATGGTCTAGCAAGCCACTCAGTTGTCCAGAGCAATCAGGGATGTTCAATAAACGCTAGCCTTGCCAGTGTCGCTCACATCCCATGAAAGAATAATAAAGAAAAAATAGCAGTAAGTGACATAATGCAGTGCCTGTTCCCTCCCAAACTCCTCAATACTTGGCTCAACACTGACTCACCCATACTGCTTTTATTCATTCATGGGATGTGGGCGTCACTGGCCAGGCCAGCATTTATTACCCATCTCTAATTGCCCTAACTGAGTGGCTTGCTAGGCCATTTCAGAGGGCATGTAAGAGTTAACCACATTGCTGTGGGTCTGGAGTCACATGTAGGCCAGACCAGGTAAGGACAGCAGATTTCCTTCCCTAAAAGACATTAGTGAATCAGATGGGTTTTTTACAACAAATCGACAATGAGTTCATGGCCATCATTAGACTAGCTTTTTAATTCCAGATTTATTAATTGAATTCAAATTCCACCTTCTGCTGTGGTGGGATTTGAACCCATGTCCCCAGAGCAATACCCTGGGTCTCTGGGTTACTAGTCCAGTGATAATACCACTACGCCACCGCCTCCCCAGCAGGTCCCCAGATCTGGGTCATAATCACACATCCCCCTCTCGTCTGTTTGCTAATCCCTCTGCCACTTGGTAAACAGAAGAGAAAAAGTAGCAGACTGCTACATTGTAAAAGACGTATAACCATTTACTATGGTGAAAAATTACTGGTGCAATCTCTGGCAATTTGCAATGGTGCTAAAGACTTGGGTTGCCAACCCTCCAGGCTTGTCCTGGATTCTGCAGGAATTAAAGATTCATATCCCGCGCGCGAAGCCAGGGAGAAAAATCATTGTGGCATTAAAAAAATGTTTTTATTTTCATTTTATTTGAAAGTTTTTGTTTTAGGAATTTTGGAGCTGGGAAAATAGGTGGGTGGTTTGACTGACAGTCAAGAATCATCCAATCGGGTAAGGAACAATCTGCTTGCTTTGTGATTGGTGTAGGAAGGTGGAATGCTGCGAGGATGGGCATGACAGGCGACCAATGGCAGGAGTGTGGGGGCGGGGCAGTTGGAGGCACAAGTCACGAGATGAAAGAGTTGCCAACTCTACTGGAGACAGGCACAGCCTGGCTCACCCATCCAATGTTTTGCCAATAGTAATGACACAACCAGCATTGTACACGTTAGTTGACTCCATACTGCGCATGGGGTGAACTAATTGTCATTGGGAGCTTCCTGCCACCAGTTCTGGTAAATGGGAGTTCCCCACTCCCCACAATTCTTTAGTGAACGTTGATTCAGGGCTTCTGCTACCAGAGGTTTTTTGATTTGATCAAACCTGGATAGTTTCTTGTTCTACAATTATACAATGATTAGTGAGAATATAATCTCTGATGTCACCATAATTAAATGTTTATCTTTCAAAACTGTAAACAGAATTTTGTTGTTCTGGAAAATAAAGAGCTTTCAGTACTGGTTCTGTAGCTTGTGTCTTGACTGACATCAATGCCTGCTTCTGGATCCCTCATTCATTGTTTGAAAGAAGCGAACTTTGCAGTAAGATCACAGGATATTAAAGACTTGCATTTCTATAGCCCCTTTCACCACCTCCAGACATCCCAAAGTGCTTTACAACCAATGAAGTACATTATGAAGTGCAGTAACTGTTTTAATGTAGAAAACGTGGCAGCCAATTTGTACACAGCAAGCTTCCACAAACAACAACGTGACAATGACCAGATAAACTGTTTTAGTGATGTTGGTTGAGGGATAAGTATTGGCCCCAGGACACTGGGGAGAACTCCCCTATTCCTCTTCAGAACAGTGGCCATGGAATTTATTTTGCATGCACCAGAGAGAACAGTCAGGGGCTCTGCTTAACAACTCATTCAAAGGATAGCACCTCTGAGAGTCATAAATGGAGGCACAGGAGGAATATGTAAATATGGAATGGGCACCAGTAATAGCAGGAAGTGACCTGATGCAGTGCCTCTTGCCTCCCAAACACCCCAGTACTTAGCTCAGCACTAACTGGATAAATATCCTCACAATTACTGCTCGATATGTCAGCCTGGCTTATGTGTTCATGTCTCTGGTGTGGCACTCGGACCCACAATCTTCTGACTCAGAGAGAGTGAGTGCTACCCAATGAGCCACTGTAACATATAATACGCTAACTCATTGACAGTCAATGGCATTACCATCGCTGAATCCCCCACTATCAACATCCTGGTGGTTACCATTGACCAGAAACTGAACTGGACCAGCCACATAAATACTGTGGCTACAAGAGCAGGTTAGAGGCTGGGTAGCGAGCAACTCACTTCCTGACTCCCCGATGCCTGTCCATCATCGACAAGGCACAAGTCAGGAGTGTGATGAAATACTCTCCACTTGCCTGGACGAGTGCAGCTCCAGCAACACTCAAGAAGCTCGACACCATCCAAGACAAAGCAGCCCGCTTGATTGGCACCCCATCCAGCACCTTCAAGATTTACTCCCTTCACCACTGATGCACAGTGGCAGCATGTACCATCTACAAGATGCACTGCAGCAACTCGCCAAGACTCCTTCAACAGCACCTTCCAAACCCGCAACCTCCACCTAGAAGGACAAGGGCAGCAAATGCATAGGAACATAAGTGTAAGTTCCCCTCCAAGTAGAGGCCTGCTATCCGACCTGAAACTGACGACGTGTGTCGGGCTCGGGTTGGGTCGGACACATGGTAAGTGCTCTGCTGGTAAGTATTAAAAAAAAACTTACCTGAGCTGGGAGTCCGGGACGAAGCTGAGTCTGCACAGTGAGCGAGTGACGTCACTATGAAGTCTCGCGCCTGCGCTGCAGCTTCTTACAGGTTCAATGTCAGGAACGTAAGTAAAGGGATGGTTGGGTCGGGCCGACTAGTGGTGGGTTCGGGGCGGGGCGGGCTCAGGCCCGCTGTGGTTCAGTCCGGTTCTTTTTCCCGACATAAAGCAGGCCTCTACCTCCAAGTCACACACCATCCTGACTTGGAAATATATCAACGTTCCTTCACTGTCGCTGGGTCAAAATCCTGGAACTCCCTTCCTAACAGCACTGTGGGTATACCTACCCCAAGGACTGCAGCGGTTCAAGAAGGCAGCTCACCACCACCTTCTGAAGGGCAAGTAGGGATGGGCAATAAATGTTGACCTAGCCAGCCACACCCACATTCCACAAAAGAATTTTAAAAAATCATTCTGTGGAACTCCTCAATCTGCTCTTTAATGTAAAGGCCTTTAAATGCAAGCTCGTCATCATTGCATGTATTTGCACTGACACTTACCTGAGCTGGGAGTCCGGGACAAAACTTTTCTTCTTCGAGGCCTGTATGAGGGGCTTTAACCCTTCACAGATTTCGTCATTTTCTAAACAATACAGGACCTGCTGCACATTTTGAGGCCAGTCGCTAGCGATTTGACCTGAGCACAGCTAACAATTTTACTGCAAGGCAAACATCATTCCAAACTCTGCTAAAACAGGTTAGACAGGTTCAGGCAAACTATTCTCTCAGGCCACTGGCTCCACTGCCCCAGCTCCCTCGCTTGTCCTCTCCCTTCTGCCTCCATCATCAACCCTGGCTGATTTCCCCCTCTCTCTAACAGGGGTTACTGGACAGTGATCGGGCACAGAACCAAAAGAAATTTAGAACTTTGCCTTTAAGGTTGCTGGTAATGTTAAGCAAGGTGAGACCAGGTTTTTGCGACAGTGTCCTGCATGTTTCCCTCAGTACATCCTGCATAACAATTAACTAAGCAACATTACACGGAATCTGAAGCATCCAGAGCTCGCCCCAGGGTCTTTATATCTTGTGGACCTGACAAAACCTCAGAGCGGAATGAAGAATTAAGGAAGGATAGGAATTATACTGGGACTGAGGGGTACAGTAGGGCGGTGAGGGTCCCTGCGGTGGAGTCCAGGGATCATGTTGGAATAGTCTATTCCTGAGTCCATTTATTACCTTACTTTTTTTTTAAAGACACTGAATTTTTCTACAGCCAGTCCCACAATCACATCACAATCTGTGGCAGAGACCGTGTCTGTCCGAGGCTTTGAAATCTCTCAGAAAGCAGTGCAATAGCTCCCCCTGTGGCTTAGTTGGTGATGTCGATGTCTAAAATCAGCCATACAGACCCCAGTAACTTGCATTCTGTTGGTCCTTTAGTCATTTACGGCACAGGAGGCCACCATTCGGCCCATCGAGTCCATGCCGGCTCTCCATGGAGCTACCCAGTCAGTCCCACTCCTTGTTTTATTAATGCTTCACCAGGACACTATAGCCTAATTCAGAGAGTCAGCCTGTAACCTACTCCTCGACCTCTGTCACTCCCTCTCACTCAATGTCCAGCAGCAAGTTCCCCAAGAGCAGTATCTGGCAGTTTGGCATCTCACATTCTGCTGCCTTCAATATGCAGAAGTTTCTGGTCGCTAAAAGTCACCTTCTCAGTGACAAACTACAATCCAACTTCTTTCTTTTGGGCCTCCTTATCTCGAGAGACAATGGATACGCGCCTGGAGGTGGTCAGTGGTTTGTGAAGCAGCGCCTGGAGTGGCTATAAAGGCCAATTCTGGAGTGACAGGCTCTTCCACAGGTGCTGCAGAGAAATTTGTTTGTTGGGGCTGTTGCACAGTAGGCTCTCCCCTTGCGCCTCTGTCTTTTTTCCTGCCAACTACTAAGTCTCTTCGACTCGCCACAATTTAGCCCTGTCTTTATGGCTGCCCGCCAGCTCTGGCGAATGCTGGCAACTGACTCCCACGACTTGTGATCAATGTCACACGATTTCATGTCGCGTTTGCAGACGTCTTTATAACGGAGACATGGACGGCCGGTGGGTCTGATACCAGTGGCGAGCTCGCTGTACAATGTGTCTTTGGGGATCCTGCCATCTTCCATGCGGCTCACATGGCCAAGCCATCTCAAGCGCCGCTGACTCAGTAGTGTGTATAAGCTGGGGGTGTTGGCCGCTTCAAGGACTTCTGTGTTGGAGATATAGTCCTGCCACCTGATGCCAAGTATTCTCCGAAGGCAGCGAAGATGGAATGAATTGAGACGTCGCTCTTGGCTGGCATACGTTGTCCAGGCCTCGCTGCCGTAGAGCAAGGTACTGAGGACACAGGCCTGATACACTCGGACTTTTGTGTTCCGTGTCAGTGCGCCATTTTCCCACACTCTCTTGGCCAGTCTGGACATAGCAGTGGAAGCCTTACCCATGCGCTTGTTGATTTCTGCATCTAGAGACAGGTTACTGGTGATAGTTGAGCCTAGGTAGGTGAACTCTTGAACCACTTCCAGAGCGTGGTCGCCAATATTGATGGATGGAGCATTTCTGACATCCTGCCCCATGATGTTCGTTTTCTTGAGGCTGATGGTTAGGCCAAATTCATTGCAGGCAGACGCAAACCTGTCGATGAGACTCTGCAGGCATTCTTCAGTGTGAGATGTTAAAGCAGCATCGTCAGCAAAGAGGAGTTCTCTGATGAGGACTTTCCGTACTTTGGACTTCGCTCTTAGACGGGCAAGGTTGAACAACCTTCCCCCTGATCTTGTGTGGAGGAAAATTCCTTCTTCAGAGGATTTGAACGCATGTGAAAGCAGCAGGGAGAAGAAAATCCCAAAAAGTGTGGGTGCGAGAACACAGCCCTGTTTCACACCACTCAGGATAGGAAAGGGCTCTGATGAGGAGCCACCATGTTGAATTGTGCCTTTCATATTGTCATGGAATGAGGTGATGATACTTAGTAGCTTTGGTGGACATCCGATCTTTTCTAGTAGTCTGAAGAGACCACGTCTGCTGACGAGGTCAAAGGCTTTGGTGAGATCAATGAAAGCAATGTAGAGGGGCATCTGTTGTTCACGGCATTTCTCCTGTATCTGACGAAGGGAGAACAGCATGTCAATAGTCGATCTCTCTGCACGAAAGCCACACTGTGCCTCAGGGTAGACGCGCTCGGCCAGCTTCTGGAGCCTGTTCAGAGCGACTCGAGCAAAGACTTTCCCCACTATGCTGAGCAGGGAGATTCCACGGTAGTTGTTGCAGTCACCGCGGTCACCTTTGTTTTTATAGAGGGTGATGATGTTGGCATCGCGCATGTCCTGGGGTACTGCTCCCTCGTCCCAGCACAGGCATAGCAGTTCATGTAGTGCTGAGAGTATAGCAGGCTTGGCACTCTTGATTATTTCAGGGGTAATGCTGTCCTTCCCAGGGGCTTTTCCGCTGGCTAGGGAATCAATGGCATCACTGAGTTCCGATTTGGTTGGCTGTATGTCCAGCTCATCCATGACTGGTAGAGGCTGGGCTGCATTGAGGGCAGTCTCAGTGACAGCATTCTCCCTGGAGTACAGTTCTAGGTAGTGCTCAACCCAGCGGTCCATCTGTTTGCGTTGGTCAGTGATTATGTCCCCCGATTTAGATTTGAGGGGGGTGATCTTCTTGATGGTTGGCCCAAGAGCTCTCTTCATGCCATCATACATTCCTCTGATGTTTCCGGTGTCTGAGGCCAGCTGAATATGACTGCATAGGTGTTGCCAGTAGTCGTTTGCGCAACGCCTAGCTGTTCTTTGTGCAGTACTTCTGGCTGCTTTAAGTGCTGCGGATGTTAAATCGCTGGGGGCTTTCTTGTAGTTCAAAAGTGCAATGCGCTTAGCGGCTATGACAGGTTCCAGCTCTTCATTATGAGATTGAAACCAGTCTGCATTTCTCTTCGCACGTTTGCCGTAGGTGGTCAAAGCTGACTCATAGATGGCGTCTCTGATGTGGGCCCACTTGGTCTCAGCATCCCCTGTGGGAGTGTTTTGAAGGGCTGTTACAAGTGAATTTAGAAATTTTTGTAACAGCTGTGGGTGAGAAATTCTGCTCGTGTTGATGCGCGGGTGGCCCTTCTGCTTGGAATGATGCAACTTCTTTGGTCTGAGTCTAACCTTGCTGCACACCAGGGAGTGGTCGGTGTCGCAGTCCGCACTGTGGAAGCTGCGTGTGATTTGAACACTGTTTAAGGCGGCTCGCCTTGTGACAATGAGGTCTAGCTGGTGCCAACGACGTGATCTTGGGTGCCTCCATGAAACCTGGTGACAGGGTTTAGTGTGAAAGAACGAGTTGGTGATGCAGAGGTTATGATAGGTACACAACTCAAGCAGTCTCTGCCCGTTCTCATTCATCCTTCCAACGCCATAGCGCCCAAGGCAGGAGGGCCATGAGTCATGGTCGGCCCCAACCCTGGCATTAAAGTCCCCCAGCAGGAATAGGTGTTCGGTGTTGGGGATGCTGCTAATGATGTTATGGAGTTGTTCATAGAACTGGTCTTTAGCTTCAGGTGCGGAACAGAGTGTTGGAGCATAGATGCTGAGTAGGTGTACTGGACCAGAGGTGGTGAGCAGTCGGATGGACAGTATGCGTTCCGAGCCATTTGAGGGAGGCTCTATCATGCTGAGCAAGGAGTTTCTGATGGCGAAGCCCACTCCATGCTGTCTTGGTTCTTCAGGATCCCTGCCCTGCCAGAAGAAGGTGTAGTCTTGCTCTGCTAGAGAGCCACTCGCGGGGAGGCGAGTCTCCTGAAGTGCTGCAATGTCCACATTGAGTCTACTGAGCTCGTTGTTAATGATGGCGGTCTTCCGAGAATCGTTGATTTGTGTAAGGTCTTCCGACAGGCCAGGACACATAGTTCTGACGTTCCAGCTTGCAAAGCGAAGGGCTGGTACCTTCTTTCCTTTTTTCATGTTGTTTGGTGCGGTGTATCAGTCCACCTTTCGGGCAATGACCCTGAGCTCCAAGCACCCATTGAAGCAGGCAGACTGTGGCGAAAGCCTAACAATCCAACTACCTGGAACTTAACTGTTAAGTGTTGAAGTGCCTCGTACAATGAAATGTGCAATGTCAACAAATACAGTAGCTGATCTGTGCCAGCGATCTCCCACAAACAGCACGAAGAGTACCTGTTACATTACTCTTCAAATAGCTTTTCGAAAGCACCTTCCAAACCCGCAACCTCTACCACCTAGAAGGACAAGGGCAGCAGATGCACGGGAACACCACCACCTGCAAATTCCCCTCCAAGTCACACACCATCCTAACTTGGAACTATATCGCCATTCCTTCACTGTCGCTGGGTCAAAATCCTGGAACTCTTGCCCCTAACAGCACCGTGAGTGTACCTACACCCCAAGGACTGCAGTGGTTCAAAGCAGTGGCTCACCACCACCTTCGCAAGGGCAAATAGGGATGGGCAATTGTAAAACATCTAGGGCGCTTCACATGAAACTGAATGTGACACTGATCCACATAAGGAGATATTAGGACAGGTGACCTAAAGCTTGGTCAAAGAGGTAGATTTTAAGGAGCATCTTAAAGGAGGAGAGGGGCGCGGAGAGGTTTAGGGATGGAATTCCAGAGATCAGGGCCTCGGTAACTGAAGGCATGGCCACCAATGGTGGAACGATTAAAATAGAAGCACAAGGGGCCAGAATTGGAGGAGCACAGAGATCTCAGCTGGGGCAGCATATAGAGATAGGGAGGGGGTGAGACCACAGAGGGATTTGAAATCAAGGTCAAGATTTTTAAAATCGGGGTGTTGCCAGACTGGAGTCCACCAGTGCAGGGGGTGATGCGTGAATGGGATTTGGTGATGGTAGCAGTTTTGGATGACCTCAAGTTTAGAATTAGAATATTACAGCGCAGTACAGGCCCTTTGGCCCTCGATGTTGCGCCGACCTGTGAAACCATCTGACCTACAATATTCCATTTTCATCCATATGTCTATCCAATGACCACTTAAATGCCCTTAAAGTTGGAGAGTCTACTACTGTTGCAGGCAGGGCGTTCCACGCCCCTACTACTCTGAGTAAAGAAACTACCTCTAACATCTGTCCTATATCTATCACCCCTCAACTTAAAGCTATGTCCCCTCGTGTTTGCCATCACTATCCGAGGAAAAAGACTCACTATCCACCCTATCTAACCCTCTGATTATCTTATATGTCTCTATTAAGTCACCTCTCCTCCTCCTTCTCTCCAACGAAAACAACCTCAAGTCCCTCAGCCTTTCCTCGTAAGACCTTCCCTCCATACCAGGCAACATCCTAGTAAATCTCCTCTGCACCCTTTCCAAAGCTTCCACATCCTTCCTATAATGCGGTGACCAGAACTGCACGCAATACTCCAGGTGCGGTCTCACCAGAGTTTTGTACAGCTGCAGCATGACCTCATGGCTCCGAAACTCGATCCCCCTACTAATAAAAGCTAACACACCATATGCCTTCTTAACAGCCCTATTAACCTGGGTAGCAACTTTCAGGGATTTATGTATCTGGACACCAAGATCTCTCTGTTCATCTACACTACCAAGAATCTTCCCATTAGCCCAGTACTCTGCATTCCTGTTACTCCTTCCAAAGTGAATCACCTCACACTTTCCCGCATTAAACTCCATTTGCCATTTCTCAGCCCAGCTCTGCAGCCTATGTCCCTCTGTACCCTACAACATCCTTCGGCACTATCCACAACTCCACCGACCTTCGTGTCATCCGCAAATTTACTAACCCACCCTTCTACACCCTCTTCCAGCTCATTTATAAAAATGACAAACAGCAGTGGCCCCAAAACGATCCTTGCGGTACACCACTAGTAACTAAACTCCAGGATGAACATTTGCCATCAACCACCACCCTCTGTCTTCTTTCAGCTAGCCAATTTCTGATCCAAAGCTCTAAATCACCTTCAACCCCATACTTCCGTATTTTCTGCAATAGCCTACCGTGGGGAACCTTATCAAACCCCTTACTGAAATCCATATACACCACATCCACTGCTTTACCCTCATCCACCTGTTTGGTCACCTTCTTGAAAAACTCAATAAGGTTTGTGAGGCACGACTTACCCTTCACAAAACCGTGCTGACTATCGCTAATGAACTTATTCTTTTCAAGATGATTATAAATCCTGTCTCTTATAACCTTTTCCAACATTTTACCCACAACCGAAGTAAGGCTCACAGGTCTATAATTACCAGGGCTGTCTCTACTCCCCTTCTTGAACAAGGGGACAACATTTGCTATCCTCCAGTCTTCCGGCACTATTCCTGTCGACAATGACGACATAAAGATCAAGGACAAAGGCTCTGCAATCTCCTCCCTAGCTTCCCAGAGAATCCTAGGATAAATCCCATCTGGCCCAGGGGACTTATCTATTTTCACACTTTCCAAAATTGCTAACACCTCCTCCTTGTGAACCTCAATCCCATCTAGCCTAGTAGTCTGAATCTCAGTATTCTCCTCGACAACATTTTCTTTGTCTACTGTAAATACTGACGAAAAATATTCATTTAACGCTTCCCCTATCTCCTCTGATTCCACACACAACTTCCCACTACTATCCTTGATTGGCCCTAATCTAACTCTAGTCATTCTTTTATTCCTGATATACCTATAGAAAGCCTTAGGGTTTTCCTTGATCCTATCCGCCAATGACTTCTCGTGTCCTCTCCTTGCTCTTCTTAGCTCTCCCTTTAGATCCTTCCTGGCTAGCTTGTAACTCTCAAGTGCCCTAACTGAGCCTTCACGTCTCATCCTAACATAAGCCTTCTTCTTCCTCTTGACAGGCGCTTCAACTTCTTTAGTAAACCACGGCTCCCTCGCTCGACAACTTCCTCCCTGCCTGACAGGTACATACTTATCAAGGACACGCAGTAGCTGCTCCTTGAATAAGCTCCACATTTCGATTGTGCCCATCCCCTGCAGTTTCCTTCCCCATCCTACGCATCCCAAATCTTGCCTAATCGCATCATAATTTCCTTTCCCCCAGCTATAATTCTTGCCCTGCGGAGGGTCGAACGTGGGAGGCCAGCCAGGCGTACATTGGAATAATCAAGTTTGGAGGTAACAAAGATGAGGATTTCAGCAGCAAATGAGCTGAGGGAGGGGTGGAATTGGGTGATGTTCTGGAGGTGCAAGTGGGCGGTCTTAGCAATGGCACGGATACAGTCAGATCATCTCAGGGTCAAATACGACACCAAAAACAACACTGAGATTAATCATTTGCCTCACTAGTGTTTGAGGGCTGTTGCATTTCTGTAAATTGTTACTACATTTGCAAAGTAATTCACTGATTTTTATACTACTCGAGACTAAGGTGCTAGTTAAATGTAATGAGAGGACCGATATGGTCTGGATTTTAGGACTGGAGCCTGCAACTGGTGGTTACACAGCCCAGCTTCTGATCTTTATTCTAGTAACCATCAGGCGAGGGTCTGCCATTCAAACACGACTCTGAATGACCTCACAACAGGCTGGAAGCAGTAAGGAACAGGATCTCAGAAATCCGCTGCACCAGGACTAACTTTTGCTCAATCTGCAAGGGTTAGCCACAGACAGAGCAAGGATCTATCGCTGGAACTGGTTTTATGGAAACAACATAATAGTCCCCCTGGAGGGTGGTGGGGGAAATGAAAGGTCACAGACCTGAAACGTTAACTCTGTTTCTCTCTCCACAGACACTGTCAGACCCATGCTGAGTATTTCCAGCACTTTGTTCAGGTGGATGTAAAAGATCTCTCAGAAGAGCAGGGGAGTTTTCCCTGGTGTCCCGGGCCAATATTTATCCCTCAATTAACATCACAAAAAGAAAAATTAACTGATCATTATCACATTGCTGTCTGTGGGGCCTTGCTGTGCTCCCACTGATCAAGGTCCCAGCGGGTGAGGGGTGTCTGTAGAGTCTGCATTCAGCACCTTCATTACAAAACTGGAGATACGTCGTAAAAGTTTGGATGGATGGATGGGTTTGACAAACAATCCCATAGGATAAATTTTCTGAGACTGCAGTTTGTGTTTTACACACACCCTAACAGAAAACAAAGAACCTTCATGAACCAGCCAAAGATGATTACAGAAACAGCGAGTTATCAAAAACGCCATCTGTACATTAAATGCTTCAGACATTTTATTGGTACACCAAGAAAAATATTTTAAACATCAATTTCAGCCATGAGATTCTCCTCTTCTTCCAAGCACAGAGGCTACAACCTGAAAAATAAAGTTTTAAAAAGGTATTTTAATATCAAAATCTGGGAAACACCCAAGAAAATTATGGCAGGACAGGAGTAACAGGGTTTTTAAAGAGAGTTATGATGCTGTATGGGGATTACGGTGTGGGTGCATCATTGTACAATGCAGTACTGATGGCAGCAAAGGGGATAAACTTGAAAAGATGATTTAGGAGCATGGTGGAAGCAGTGCATCACATATAAAAATGTGTGAGCTAAACGGCAGGTTATCCTGAAGCATTCAAACCGATGTGCTCAAAGACCTAGTGACAATACTCAAGGTGCTTTCACTCCTCGGACAGATCCTGCCCTCCAAAGAGGGCAGTTAACATGACAGTACCAATTAGCAGAGACTAGCACTGGCATTTGGACAAGTCTTCAATCTCAAACTTTCCCTCAACACATCAGATAAATAAATGGGATCCCTTTGAGTCTGTAGCTTAAGCTGGAAGCTCTGTAGTCTTGTTGCAGAAACCCATGTTAAGCAGCACTGAAATTTATTTAAATGTAAAGAAGTGCAAACCTTCCTAACTTCAAACACAAATCCAAAACAGGCCGTGTTCCAATTTCAGATAAATTCCAGGTTTGTGACTATTTCCAGTGCAGTTCAGGTGCCCAACATCACACTGCCACCTCATGGCAAGTACTGGAATCACATACAGATCTGCAAATTCAGCCAAATACCCTCCCAATTTATTTAACTTAAGACCCTTTGGCAAAGGACCAGAACAGCAAGATTGATGAGAATGGGAGAGATTGCAAGGTAAACAAAGCAGCGGTGGTTCAGAGGGACCATGCAGGGTTTATAAGGGCTAGATTCTAAGAGGGAGGAAACACTGTGAAATGTTTTGCACTTGAGGTCCTGAATGTATTGAAGATCCTGTTTGGACTCAATGAGAGCAGGGAGTGAGATCTGAAAGGTAGGGGGAAAACAAGAGGTTCATTCAAAGTAGCATTACGTAATAGTAAATAAATGACGGGGGGGGGGGGGGGGGGGAAGGAGGAAAGAAGCTGAAAGCAAGGGGAAAGATCACAAAAGGATAAGGGGTGTTGTGGGTGGGAGGTTCGAATCGGAAACACAGAGAGGAGGCTGGGATGTGAAAAGAACCTCCTACCAGTGAAATAGTTATTTCCAGAATTTATGGAGCGAGTGGAAAGAAATGATCCTAATTTCTTCCAGATGTTGGGACCTTGCTGAGGGAACGAATTGGTTTTGCCACGTTGCTGCAGGACTTTTGGTGTACATAACTAAGAGCCAGCAAGGAAGGAGGGCAGCTCACATCCCCCTGCTTTCAGTACAGAAACTGAAGAGGGCAGATTTATAATCAAATAAAACAAAAGCCAAAAGTTTGGATAAAACTGTTATCAACAAACTGGAGGGTCTGCAACAGAAGCCTGAACAGCTGTTCCACGTTTACAGTGCAGTATTTTTAATGACGTTACTCCCAGACCCTGCTCTTCACCTCTAGACGCCTCGCAGGATTGAGTTTTAAAAATGATTGATTACAACAGATTTTGAAACAATAAATCAGTACAGACCAACACTGCACATTTAGCTGGAAAATTCAAAGTTCTACAAAAATCAGTTTTACCACACACTTCGACAAAAGATTTGTGAAGTTTGGGAGAGGCTCAACGCAGCTCATTTGGAGCTGTAGCTTTGCTACTAAACTGGTGTGAGACATGCCCACGGGGAGTTTGATATCTGTAAACATCAGCCAAGGAGAGAGCTCAATATTATTCATGTGCAGTGCTGCCTCAGTGAGTGCAACGATCTGTGATGTCTGAGTCAGCTGTGGCTCAGTGGGTGTCACACTTGCCTAAGTCACATGGTTGTGGGTTCAAGTCCCACTCCAGCGATTTGAGCATAAAATCTAGGCTGACCCTCGCAGTGCAGCACTGATGGAGTCCTACACTGTCCGAAATGCCATTTTCCGGATGAGGCATTAAACCGAGGCCCCGGCTGCTTTCCAAGATGGACATAAAAGATTCCTTAGCACCATTTCAAAGTGCAGGGGAGTTCTCCCCGATGTCTGGCGCTAATATTTATCCCTCAATCAACAGCACTAAAACAGATTATCTTGTCATGATCACATTGCTGTTTGTGGGAGCTTGCTGTGCGCAAATTGGCTGCTACATTACAACAGTGACTGCATTTCAAAAGGTACTTAATTGGCTGTAAAGTGCTTTGGGATGACCTGCAGTCATGAAAGGTGCTATATAAATGCAAGTCTTGTTTTTTCTTTTGCAAAGTGGTGAGATTCCGTACATGCCAAGGCTCACGGACAGATTAATGTGACAGAGTGAGTGCAGCCTGAACCAGTGTGTACTTCAGTATTTCTCACCTCGCAATCTAATCAGTGCAGACTGGTGCCATGTCACAGGGTAAGGAGATAGAGTACATACTCAGTATGATATTTACATAGCTCCTTTCATAGAAAACATTCCAGAAACAAGAAGAGAGAGCCCAAGACAGGTGTGGGCACTGAATTGCCAAAAAGGTGAGTTTTGTGGAGCCACAAACAATATGTGATATTCACAAAGCCTTTTAGCCGTGTTTTATTTCTTTCATGGGATGTGGGCGTCGCTGGCAAGGCCAGCATTTGTTGCCCATCCCTAATTGCCCTTGACAACAGAGTGACTTGCTAGGCCATTTCAGAGGGCAGTTAAGAGTCAACCACATTGCTGTGGGTCTGGAGTCACATGTAGGCCAGACCAGGTAAGGACAGCAGATTTCCTTCCCTAAAGGAAATTAGTGAACCAAATAAGTTTTTACAACAATCGACAATGGTTTCATGGTACCATTACTGAGACTAACTTCCAATTCCAGATTTTTTAATTAATTGAATTTAAATTCCACCAGCTGCCATGGTGGGGTTTGAACCCGTGTCCCCAGGGCATTAGCCTGGGCGTCTGGATGTTGTAATGTACAGGAACTGGCCAAGAACAGTTTGCTGGACACAAGCAATTTTACCTGGCGTAAGTGTGCAGCAGCTAACTCAGAGACATACAATAACCAGATGTGGACAAACATTCAGGTTTGTTTCAGCACAGGGCCCAACAGGAACACATAACTGTATAAATGAGTAATGTTTGACAAGGTCTGTGGTTACAGTCACGTCCTGAGTCTGACATAGAGCTAGGCAGACTGTTGTGGATCAGTGGGAATTTTGTAGACCTGGATGTGACAAGGCCATCAGTAAAGTGAACTCAGGCCAATGCTAGTCTTTAAAATCTCATACAGTGCAATAGCATGAGACTTCATATCTTGGGATACAGAAATTTGACAGCAGCCTCAGTTAGACACTGCGGGATTAGTAAATAACTAGCTTGGAAGCTGGCCTGAGAGTAGAGGTTGGAGACTTACGTTATTTCTCTGAATGCTCTCTTCTCAACGTATTTTAGCTTGTGCTTCCTCTTGAACCTAAGAAAGGAAAACAATGAACTGAGACTATTGCCAAAACTATTTACTAAAAAAAAACCACACAGAATCTTCTCGCAAAACCAAGGCCCCGTCTGTCCTCTCAGATAGACATAAAAGATCCCATGGTACTATTCGAAGAGGAGCAGGGGCTTTCTCCCCAGTGTCCTGGCCCATTTTTATCCATCATCACACAAAAAGATCATCTGGTCATTTATCACTGCTGTTTGTGGGATCTTACTGCGTGTAAATTTGCTGCCACGTTTCCTACAATACAATAGTGACTACACTTCAAAAGCATTTCATTGGCTGCACAGTGCATTGGGACATCCTGAACCTGTGAAAGGCATTATATGAATGCAAGTTCTTTCTACATACAAGGGTCCAGGCAATGAACGTTAGCAAGCTATTTAACAACAGAAGGCATCACTGCTAGAATTAATTCCATCTTTTCCTCACAGAAACGGGCATTTTCCAATGGAAATCACTGGACAGCAATCAGGTGCTGGTTAATTTTACTCTATTGCCGAGCCCAAGGCACCAAGTCTAATTGGTAAAAGCCCCATTACTGCTCCACCCAAGATGTGTTAAACGTGGACAGACGGGGACCAGGGCTGGGCGGTTCTGTCCTGCCTAACAACATGCAGCTTTTTAAAAAAAAAACAACAATTTTACACGAGTCACATCCACTTACTTCGCTCTCAGTCTTGGTTCGATCAGGTTTCTCTTCTGTAAGCTCTTAAATCGGTCAGCGAGGATACTGCCCTCAGGCTGAGCAGAGCAAAACAAAAATTACATAAGATGTTACAAAGAAACCACGGGCACAGGGGCACGACCACCACTGTTAACACAAGTTATGAATATTAATCCGACGACCTTTAGCAGTCAAAACTCATTAAACCCCACTCCAATTTCAAAATTACAGCCAGTTTAGATAAACAATCTTTTGGTGGCAATGACAGTGATCTTGCTCTGGTCAGAATCTGCCATTTTGGGAAAAGGAAGAGACAGTTAGCACCCAGGGAGACAGCTCCCTAGCGTCGAGTCCAAGTAACGTGTGTGAAAAGCCTGGCTGCACATCTACTTAAATCACCTCAGCTCTTAGCTTCCAAGCTTTGCTTTGGGTCGATCCCCTTGCTGATGCTTCTAGGATCCCAGCAGATACAGCAAACCTCTGAGATCCTCAAGGAATACCAACAGACTCCCAGCAAACCCGCTGAAATACCAACAGACTCCCAGCAAACCCGCTGAATTACCAACAGACTCCCAGCAAACCCGCTGAATTACCAACAGACGCCCAGCAAACCCGCTGAAATACCAACAGACTCCCAGCAAACCCGCTGAAATACCAACAGACTCCCAGCAAACCCGCGGAAATACCAACAGACTCCCAGCAAACCCGCTGAAATACCAACAGACTCCCAGCAAACCCGCTGAAATACCAACAGACTCCCAGCAAACCCGCTGAAATACCAACAGACTCCCAGCAAACCCGCTGAAATACCAACAGACTCCCAGCAAACCCGCTGAAATACCAACATACTCCCAGCAAACCCGCTGAAATACCAACAGACCCCCAGCAAACCCGCTGAAATACCAACAGACCCCCAGCAAACCCGCTGAAATACCAACAGACTCCCAGCAAACCCGCTGAAATACCAACAGACTCCCAGCAAACCCGCTGAAATACCAACATACTCCCAGCAAACCTGCTGAAATACCAACATACTCCCAGCAACCGCCCTCAAGATACCAACACACTCCCCACAAACCCCTCCCAAAATACCAACACACTCCCATAAATTTCCAAAATACCATCACACTCCCCACAAACCCTCCCAAAATACCAACACACTCCCCACAAACCCTCCCAAAATACCATCACACTCCCCACAAACCCTCCCAAAATACCATCACACTCCCTACAAACCCTCCCAAAATACCATCACACTCCCCACAAACCCTCCCAAAATACCATCACACTCCCCACAAACCCTCCCAAAATACCATCACATTCCCCACAAACCCTCCCAAAATACCATCACATTCCCCACAAACCCTCCCAAAATACCATCACACTCCCCACAAACCCTCCCAAAATACCATCACACTCCCCACAAACCCTCCCAAAATACATCACTCTCAGCAAATCTCTCCGCCAAACGCTGACCCACTCCCAGGGACTCCCTGTCCAACTTCCATCAGACAGCATCAGGTACGCAAAGCAAAACACTTACTTGTGGCAGCAGGGAGGATTAAAAGACTAGTAAGACAACGGATAGAGAATCTGAAACACTATGTTCATGGCATGTGATATACCTGGCTTCGCATAGACCGAAATGTAATGACTATGCTGAACTCAGCTTGAAAGCTGGGCCAATGTTCTCTAAATTTGTGCAGATCAGAAGGTTGAGAGTGGCTAATGGAAGAGAAAGTTACGGATAATCACCTCTGCCCTCAGCTCCCAGTGCAAAGCCCACTCGGCAGTGCCTGGGAAACCCTGAGCTATCTTCACATTCCCATCCATGAACAGGAATACTTTGTGCGCAAGGATGGCTCTCGTCACTGGGCAGGGTGGACAAGGTTAATCTGTAGCTTGAAATATACTGCAGCTTTCAGGAGGAGGCAGATTCTGGAGGGAAATGCATAGGTACTTGGCACAGAAAAAAACTGAGATTACGAGAGTGGTAGAGTAATGTGTAGGGAATCTGCAGACATTGGGGCTGGCCAGACAGATCTCAACCTTCCCCTCCGGTTCCCTAACTTGTCACGTTCAGCCTGTAGCCCAGAGAGGTTCATAATCACCACCTACAGGAAAAAGAGCACAGAGGAAGGAAAGAAAGCAAAGGGGGAGAGAGGGCGGAGAGGAGGGAGGGAGGGAATTTATGGGGGTGCAAATCACCAACTTCCAGACAGATTAAAATAAACATCGCAGCAACACCAACCTTTAGAGCCCGCAGTGTACCAGCAAGTTCATCACTCAGCTTTACTTCGAGGTCAGGGTCTTCATATCTAACAAGGGAAACAAACACACTCAGTCAGCACAATCCTCCACCAACAGCACACAGACATTTAAAAATACTGCTTCGCACAATCTAACAGCTGCCAGAGTGAACCTGCACCCGGATTCATCTCAAGATAAAACTCTATTTTCTAGGTTAGTTTAATATACCTTCAAAACTGTTGAAATGCTACGGGATCGACCTCTGCACCAGTCGCCTCTTCCCTGAATCAGCTGGGGGTAACAGCATCTAACACTGAGCCTTACTGACCCAGGCTGTCATGCCCATCTGAAGCAGTACAAAATCAGACAGGGGACAGGACTGGGCACGGAGTCAAATTTCCCCTGCTCTCTCTAAATCAGTGTTACGCTTTTCATTCAAACAAGAATAGCTCCATTTATTACATGGCATCTATTTTCCCGCAATAGTTTCTAGCTCATGGCCATGTGACCCTTCCCGCTAGAACGCAACACCCTCTCCCCCAGCAGGCACATTATATGACCACCCCCACCCAAAGCCAATGCATCATATGGTCCCCTCCCGCCAGCACATCCACCGGCACAGAGTGAATTACCAACACAGACATCAATGACTGTTTTCCTAAAGTGCTGTCCAAAAAGAGAACTAAGTTTCATGTCTGGTTTCCAAAGCAAGTTAGCAGCCCAAGCGACACTGGAGCTGGACAGAGTGGTCAGTGTGAGTGTATTCCGCGGAACAGGCAGAATAGTTGCAGTTTGCTCCACCCAGCCCATCCGCACGCCCACCAGCAGCCTGTGAGGCAGGCGATAACCAGATTCCTTTCCACCCCAAACAACATTTTGAGAACGCTTACTTTAACCGGCCCAGGCGTCGAGGCTTGTTGGCCTCTGCTTTCCGCTTCTCTGCACGCTTGACTTTCTTCTCTGCCAGCTTAAGCTCCAGCTCCTTCACTTCACCCTTGATGGATCGAAGTCGGAACAGATCCTGCTGTTTCTGCCGAGCCTCCTTTTGCTCCTTTAGTCTGTGCTCCTAAAGGTACGGAAGGCACTTTGAGAGAATCAGCCTCACACAGCATGGACAGGTACACAACATTGGCAGTGTAAATCTGAAAGCAGTTACTAGCACCACCTCTAAGGCTAACCAAAGTATTTGATGGTCTTTCAACGATGGTACAATATCCTCTCCATTCTCATCCATCTCCCCTTGCTCGTTCTCCTAGACAATGCATCTAATCTCCAAGATTCCTTACAGCACATCCGAATGAGACAGCATTAAACACATAAGCTCACTCCCACCCTTCTCTCAAAATTCACAGACCTGAAACGTTACCTGTGTTTCTCCACAGATGCTGCCAGACCTGCTGACTAATTCTAGCACCCTCTGTTTTCATTAGTAATCCAGAGACCCAGGCTAATGACCTGGCTCACAGGTTCAAATCCCACCACAGCAGCTGGTGGAATTTAAATTCAATTAATTAATTTAAAAAACTTGGAATTGAAAGTTAGTTTCATGGCACCATTACTGAGACTATCAATTGGCATAAAAACCCATCTGGTTCACGAATGTCCTTTAGGGAAGGAAATCTGCTGTCCTTACCTGGTCTGGCCTACATGTGACTCCAGACCCACAGCAATGTGGTTGCCTTTTAACTGCCCTCTGAAATGGTCTAACAAGCCACTTAGTTGTCAAGGGCAATTAAGGATGGACAACAATGCTGGCCTTGCCAGCCATGCCCACATCACATGAAAGAATAAAAAGAAAACTAAAGTGCTGCCCAACGCTCATTACGACATTAAACTAAATCCGATTATTTCCTCTGCCTTCAGTTCCCATGCCAGCCCACTTGGCAGAGCCTAGGAATCTCTATATTATCCTCACATTCCCAGACAGACGATCCCAGGAATTCTTTCTGCGCAAGGATGTCTCTCATCATCAGGCAGGAAAATAATACGCTTTTTTTTTAATGCATTTTGCCCTAACCAAGATGAGGCATGTTAGCGCTGGGAAACATTTTACATTTCGGGCACCAAACATAAGTAAAAGAAAACTTTCAGATCTTCACCGATTGCAGGTCCTCCAGTTACATGCTGTATGCACATCACTTCTCGAAAATGGCAATTTATATAAAATTATAATGATATATAATGAAAGAGTATTAATTTGGGGAAGGGGGAGAGAGATGAGTAAAAAGGGGTGAAGAAGCAGTTAAAACATTGCCCCTATATTAACATTGTTGGGTCAGAGTTAATGGTGGCATATCAGCATCCAGCTAGCAGCATTTCCCAGAGGCTGCGGAGTAGAACCTGGAAATGTCAGACTGCAGCAGCAGGCTGGAGTCTTCTGAGGTTATAAGTGTGGCACATTGAACGGGCAAAGAGAGAGCGCTCTACGCTACACTTATCTTTACCATGCTTATCCATGTCAGTAAAAGATGTTCTCTGATGGCTGCTCAAAGGATAGAGTCATAGAGTTATACAGCACAGAAACAGGCCCTTTAGCCCATCGTGTCTGTGCCGGCCATCAAGCACCTAACTATTCTAATCCCATTTTCCAGCACTTGGCCTGTAGCCTAGTATTCTATGGCGTTTCAAGTGCTCATCTAAATACTTTTTAGATGTTGCGAGGGTTCCTGCCTCTACCACCTCTTCAGGTGGTGCGTTCCAGATTCCAACCACCCTCTGAGTGAATTTCTTTTTACCTCAAATCCCCTCTAAACCTCCTGCCCCTTACCTTAAATGCAGACAGATTTTTCTTTTTAGGATAATTAAAAAGGATTTGATATAGAGAGAGAGAGAGAGTAACTATTTCCTCGGGTGGGGGGGGGGGGGGGAGGGGGGAGGGACAGGTAGCCCAGAAACAGGGAGCATAACCTTAAAATTCGAGCTAGGCCATTCAGGGGTGATGTCAGGAAGCATTTCTGGAACCTCTCTCCCACAAAAAGCTGTTAAGGCTGGGAGTCAGTTGAAACTTTCAAAGCTGAGATTAATGTAAAGGTATTAAGGGTTACTGAATCAAGGCAGGTGGATTGAGTTAAGACACAGATCAGCCATGATCTCATTGAATGGTGGAACAGGCTCGAGGGGTTGAATTAACTCCTCCTGTTTCTATGTTCCACACCCACCAGTTTTTTGATTCTTTTTTCTTTTTTCCGTTCCTTTTCAGTTTTCTTCTCGCAACTAACGGCATTCCACACTGGTCCGCCTTCAGCCTCCACGTCAGGTTTGGGACGTTCTCCTTGCTCTTCACCATCCGAATCCACCAATAGACCTTGGCACAGTTCCTGGAATACCGTTTCCTGCAAGCACAAGAGGAGCAGCCAGTCAGAATTGGACCAGATTCCTGCACCAGCACTGAGTCACCAACAACCAGCCAGAACCACAACAGATTTTGGTGAGGAATAAAAGAAGAAAAAAAGCAGGAACTCATCTGAACTAGTTTTTCAAATTCCCGTGGAACCGTGTCCCGGAAAGGAGAAGGTAGAAAAAAACTCCTACCTCTGTTGGGAGCTCATCTGGGGATGGAAAGGCCACTTGTCGATTAATCTTCTCCTCAGTTCTTAGCTTCTTAACTTCAACTTCATGAGCTTCACGTAGCAGGGCCTGTGGTGACAAGTTTTACAAATATATAAATGTGCAACAATAATTCAATAGCAAATCACTCTCATTGGCTGTAAAACCAGTAAATTTAGTTCTCAAGTGAAAATTATGCGAATGTATTTACATCTGATAAAAGTATATTTATCCGAAGTGTTAAAGCAATAATCATCTTTCACCAGGAGGATCCTTTATAATAAAAGCCCCACCTTTACTTTAATTAAACTCCTAAGCCCTTAAACTGACCGAGAAGCCTCTTCTCATTGAGATATATGAGGCATGAAGCAGCAATCTATGACTCTAACTGCTACAAATATACAGTCTGACAAAGTTTGTTTGAAAGAGCTGGCACAGATACGAAGGGCTGAATGGCCTCCTCTGTGCTCTAAGATTTGTTTCCAGCAACCTCTGTTTTCTATTTCTAGCTTTGTGCAGTTGTAATTCTGTCGCCATCTGAGACGATACATTTGCAACCAGGAAGGAAATAAATGTTGGAATAAGCCACGTACCTGATGAGATTCAAACGTGGGATTATACGAGCCGCCCGGTGCAATCACTTCTATCGCCGATACCTGGGATGGTTTTTGGTTCAGCTTCTGTGGGCGCTATTTAAAATAAACACAGTTTGAAGGTAACAGCACCCTTCATCCCTAAGTACAAAAAAAAAAATCGGTTTCCTTTGTGGGGGAGTCGTAACGAAATTGAAAGCACATTTCATATTTTACTAAAGCTGAAGAAATCTCCCCCTTGCTCACTGTGTGGGCACCAGCTTGTTTAATATTGAAACTGCACCAAGCCACTGCACTCTAATTGTTGTCCTAAGACATTGCATGTGCAATATTCTTAGTTTAAAGTCTCTAACAACAACTTGCCTTTATATAACACCTTTAACATAGCGAAATGTCCCAAAACAGTTCACGGAGCTTTATCAGACATAATTCGACACCGAGACATATAAGGAGATAGTAGGACATGTGATGGGAAGATTGGTTAAACGGACATATTTTAAGGAGGGCCTTAATGGAGGACAGGTGGAGAGGCTAGAGAGCTTAGGGCCCAGGCAGCTGAAGATGTGATAGTCTCAGAAAGAGAGGCAGCTCCTTACTGATTTGTTTTCTCCTCTCAATCCCAACCCCCGGGGACACTGTGCCACAACTCCAAACAGAACCACGAGTTTCTGTCTCTATTTTTGCAGACACACAGAGGCTGCCACTGTGACAACAGGAACCTTTCTGAACAAAAACAGCTTCTCAGATGGTTCCACGATTGCAGTCCTGCAGAAAACTGTCCCAGCAGAAGTGCCTCTCTGTGCAGCAATGTATGCAGCAATAAAAGTGTGCAGGCGCTATTCTGTTACACAGCAGCAAGTGCACATAGACAAGGTCAAAGGCGGACAATTGGAGGTGAGGGAACAGATCAGCCATGATCTAACTGAAAGGAGGAAAAGGTGCTAAATGGCCTCCTTCTGTTCACGTAGTGTCTCAATCCTGCAGTGATAGAGGGAGTGAATGATGTGTTGCTGTGCTGACTTACTCCTATCACTGTAGGTATACCTCACTCAGTCACTGCTGAAAAACCTTACCTAATTACAGCAGGTTTGCAACTCTCAGACACTAACCTTAATCCTTTTCTTCTTGGTCTGTTCCAGGAACCATGTGTCTTTGCCTTCTAGCTCCTTGTCTAGGGGACCTCAAAAGAAACAGCTGATCAGCACTAAAAGGTTCAGCAACGACAGACAAACATGGATGAGTAGAGAATGTGCATAATATAGAGTGAAGCTTAAACAGCTTCCTGATAACATTGCAATTCCCACTATACATCCCTCACTTGGTATTCCAAAGGTCACTGAGCAAGGACAATCATCAGTGCGAATGTGAGCCACACTGACTGTAAGCACTTTGGTCTGATTTCTCAGCAACCAGAGGAGCAACAAGGAATGCTGCAGTGAACCCTAGAGGTTTCTGGGCTGGGCAACTGGAAAAGAAATCTGTGCCCAATCTCTTTCTGCCAAGAGCAAAATAAAGGCCTGCTGCCTGACCCGAACCCGACAGGACCCGACGACATGTGTCGGGTTCGGGTCGGGTCGAGCCCCGCTTCTGAGTCCGGCTTTTGGGTTCAGGTCGGACCGGGTCAGGTCTGTGTGGGGCCGGACACACACGGTAAGTGTTCTGCCAGTAAGTATTAAAAATAAAAAAACTTACCTGAGCTGGGAGTCAGGGACGAAACTGAGTCTGCGCAGTGAGCAAGTGATGTCTCACGCATGCGCTGCAGCTTCCTGGAGGTTCCAAGTCTGAAGGTAAGTAAAGGGATGGTCGGGTTGGTTGAGTCGGGGTCAAGCTCGGGTCGGGTGCGGGGCAAAATTGGAGGGACACGGGCCGGGGTCAGGCTCGGGTCTGCTTTGGATCGGTCAGGTTTGGGTCGTGTTCTTTTTCGCAACCTGAGCAGGCCTTTACAGCAAAATACTAAAGATACTGGAAATCTGAAATAAAACTCCTCAGATACTGTCCACAAGCAGCAAGACCTGGGCAACATTCAGGCTTGGGCTGATAAGCAGCAAGTAGCATTTGTGCCACACAAGTGTCAGGCACTGATGATCTCCAATCAGAGAGAATCTAACCACCTCCCCTTGACATTCAATGGTATTACCATCGCTGAATTCCCCCACCATCAACATCCTGGGGATTACCATTAACCAGAAACTGAACTGGACCAGCCATATAAGTATTGTGACTACAAGAGCAGATCAGAGGCTGGGAATTCTGCAGCGAGCAACGCACCTCCTGACTCCCCAAAGCCTATCCAACATCTACAATGCACGTCAGGAGTGTGATGGAATACTCTCCACTTGTCTGGATGAGTGAGGCTCCAACAACACTCAAGAAACTCAACACCATCCAGGACAAAACAGCCCGCATGATTGGCACACCATCTACCACCGCGCACAGTGGCAGCAGTGTGTACCACATACAAGATGCTCTGCAGCAATTCGCCAAAGCTTCTTCAACAGCACCTTCCAAACCCATGGCCTCTACCACCTAGAAGGACAAGGGCAGCAGAAGCATGGGAACCCCACCACCTGCAAGTTCCCCAAGTCACACACCATCCTGACTTGGAACTATATCGCCGTTCCTTCACTGTCACTGGGTCAAAATCCTGGAACTCCCTTCCTAACAGCACTGTGGGTAAGCCAACACCATAAAGACCGCAGTGGTTCAAGAAGGCAGCTCACCAACACCTTCTCAAAGGCAATTAAGGATGGGCAACAAATGGTGGCCTAGCCAGCAACACTCACATCACATGAAAGAATAAAAAAAAAAATACTGGAAACACTTAGCAGGACAAGCAATAACTGTGGTGACAGAAACACAGTTAATGTTTCAGGTCAATGACCCGATTCTTTTCAGCTCTGATGAAAGTTCATTGACCTGAAACATGAACACGGTTTCTCTCTCTGCAAGTGTTGCCTGACCTGGAGTGTTTTCCACATTTTCCGTTTCCTGATCTCATTCTAGAAAACCAGGGCAGCATTGGGATTAGGTTGGGACAGTTCCCCCCCCATTGGAAAACAGCTTGCCAACATTCCCTGCCGAGCTCGCACCTGAAGAGAGTCCATTTGGCGAAAGTATCAGTGGCCTGTGTGGGTGGAACTGACCCCGTTGCGAGGCCGCACCTCCCGATGATAAGAGGGAAATTGCAACACAGGCATTCGAGGCGAAGCACAGTCCAGGTGCATGGTATAAAGACGCTGGGCTCCAATCTTACTTGTGTTTGACCACAGATTGTAGAAGTCTCTGTCGGGATTGTTGTTAGGAATGGGTTTGGTCTTCACCACGGGTTTCTGAAGCCTAGCGTAGAGCAGCCGCTGTTTCCGGGGGACAATTCCGAAACGCTTCTCCCTTTCTGCTTTCCTTCTCAGCTTCCGGCTGTTGGGAATTTGATGTGCTAAAATACTGGAGAAAATAGAGTTATTAAAAAAAAAATCTCTTACTTTTAAAAGAAATCTAGGTAGAAGATTATGATAAAATACTAGTTTCCAAAAAAAAATCTTGATCCTTGCAAAAGTAACAAGTTGGAAAAGTCGTTTATCCCAGCTTTCTGATTTGGATTTAAAGTGAGGGGTCAGAGGTGAAAAGCACCTCCCAGTTCCTGATAAATTCTCAGGACAGTAAATGGTCCACAGGTTCAACTGTTCAATTAGAATGTACAAACACACCCTCAGGCCTAAAAAAAATTTGGCACAGGGCACCTTCCCATTCCATCTCTCCAAAGCTGCTAATTCTATTCATATACGTTCAAATGGTGTAGAAGCCCAGTAATTAGCTGAGAAAAACAGGGATGTGTGCTAGGTCATTACTTTTCCTGTTTCTAAACTTTTAAGTACTGGTACAACCTCTGTTAGCACTAAATGTACATAACCCACAGATACCAACAGTCCACAGAAAAAGATTATATATAACCCTTCCTTAGGGATGCTCAAAAGCCACCACAGATATTGCTCCAGTTACCAGTACCGTAGCCCAGTTATACAGTGACAGACTTGTCCCCACCAGTACTGTACCCACGTGTTATGAAGTGACAGACCTGTCCCCACCAGTACCGTACCCAGTGTTATACAGTGACAGACCTGCCCCCATCAGCACTGTACCCCAGCGTTAATCAGTGACAGACTTGTCCCCACCAGTACTGTACCCGTGTTATACAGTGACAGACCTGTACCCACCAGTACTGTACCCACGTGTTATGAAGTGACAGACCTGTCCCCACCAGTACCGTACCCAGTGTTATACAGTGACAGACCTGTCCCCATCAGCACTGTACCCCAGCGTTAATCAGTGACAGACTTGTCCCCACCAGTACTGTACCCGTGTTATACAGTGACAGACCTGTCCCCATCAGCACTGTACCCACGTGTTATGAAGTGACAGACCTGTCCCCACCAGTACCGTACCCAGTGTTATACAGTGACAGACCTGCCCCCATCAGCACTGTACCCCAGCGTTAATCAGTGACAGACTTGTCCCCACCAGTACTGTACCCGTGTTATACAGTGACAGACCTGTACCCACCAGTACTGTACCCACGTGTTATGAAGTGACAGACCTGTCCCCACCAGTACCGTACCCAGTGTTATACAGTGACAGACCTGTCCCCATCAGCACTGTACCCCAGCGTTAATCAGTGACAGACTTGTCCCCACCAGTACTGTACCCGTGTTATACAGTGACAGACCTGTCCCCATCAGCACTGTACCCCAGCGTTAATCAGTGACAGACTTGTCCCCACCAGTACTGTACCCGTGTTATACAGTGACAGACCTGTACCCACCAGTACTGTACCCCAGTGTTATACAGTGACAGACCTGTACCCACCAGTACTGTACCCCAGTGTTATACAGTGACAGACCTGTCCCCACCACCATTGTACCCCAATGTTACTTAGGGACAGACTTGTCCCCACCAGTACTGTACTCCAGTGTTATACAGGGACAAACCTGAACTTCCCAGTACTGTACCCCAGTGTTACACAGTGACAGACCTGTGTCTACCAGTACTGTACCCCAGTGTTATACAGTGACAGACCTCTCCCCACCAGTTCTGTAACCGTGTTATATAGTGACAGACCTCTCCCCACTGGTACTGTACTAGTGTTATACAGTGACAGACCTGTACCCACAAGTACTATACCTCAGTGTTATACAGTGACAGACCTGAACCCCCCCCTCCCAGTAGTGTTTCTCAGTGTTATACAGTGACAGACCTGCACCCACCAGTATGTACCCTAGTTTTATACAGTGACAGACCTGTCCCCACCACTATTGTACCCCAATGTTATTTAGGGTCAGACCTGTACCCACCACTACTATACCCCAGAGTTATATACAAACATATATATATTGAAAACCTCCAGCTCTGTGAGGGTTTTTTATATCATATCTGCAATAAAGAAAATCTCTCAGTTATTCACAAAGTGAAATCCAATACAAATGCTGTCAGACACTCACTCTTTGGGAGCTGCCACCTTGGAGTCTGACTGTAGAATTAGGTCGATTCGCAGAGGCTTCAATTTTCCTTTATTTTGGATCAGATCTACGGAAAAAAAAAATTATCTCCATTCACCAGGAAAGAATTTAAAAATCTGGAGAAGGGACACACTCCCTGATGTATTTCCTGCATTTTCTAGTTTTCGTCATTTTCAGGATAAAGAAGCAAAGCTGTCATTTACCCAGATGCCCTGAGAAGGTGGCGGTGATTTGATACAACTGAGTAGCTCACTAGGCCACTTCAGAGGGTAGTTAACATTCAAGAGGGGCTGGAGTTACAAATAGGCCAGACTTTGTAAGAACAGGAGGTTCCATTTTAGGTTCGTACAATAATCCCAATAACTTCATGGTCACATCTATTGATACCAGCTTTTGGAAAACTGAATTCAAATTCTTGAACTGCCATGATGGAGTTTGAGGTTAAATTGTCTAGATTCCAAGTCCAGTAGCATAAACATTACACTATTCCATCTGATTGACTTTCCCTGGCACCTTACACTGATGATTAAAAAAGCTTTTGGAATTCGCTTTGCCTTCACAACTCATTCATAAACTGAGTCCTAGGATCCTGTAGGTAGCACTCCCACTTTGCCAAAAAGTTGTGGGTTCAAATCCCACCCCAAAGAATTGCATTTCTATAGTGCCTTTCACAACCTCAGGACATCCCAAAGCACTTCACAGCCAATTAAGTACTTTTGAAGTGCAGGAAACACGGCAGCTAATTTACACACAGCAAGATCCCACAAACAGCAACGTGATAATGAGCACACCATTTGATTTAGTGATGCTGGTTGAGGGATGAACACTGGCCCAGGACACTGGGAAGAGTTCCCCTGCTCTTCCTCAAATACTAACTGCAGGATTTTTTATATCAATCTGAGAGGGCAGATAGAGTTTGTTTTAACAGCATTTTCTGACGGTGCAGCTCTTCCTCAGTCCTGCACCAGGAATACCAGCCTAGATTATGTGCTCAAGTGTCTGGAGTGGGACTTAAACCCACCATCTTCGGACTCAGGAGGCAAGAATGCCTCCCACTGAGCCACAGAGTCAATGGTAATGAGTCTATGTAATCGCAGCTGTGAGAATCCGTGAAGATATCTGGGAAACTTCCATCAGACAGAACAGTTTCTCACCTTTCTTTTCGTCTCCTGTGTCAACGAAGAACAGGCTGTCGTCGGTCTTTTCACACACAAGACCACTGAAAATAAGAACAGATTTATGAGACAATTCACATTTAGACCAGCACAGAAACATTTAACACCCTAGAGCCAAAAAATTCTCCATTTAACTATCCTCCTGCAGTGTTACCAACCATTTGCTGAGGGCCACAATCCCAACAATGGACTCAAGTCATACCTCACAGAACGCCACAGTCAAGTCCTCCTCATTCCACCCAAAGAATGCCAGTTCCCAGCTTTAATAGAATAACTTCAACTTATGCATCACAGTCAATATATTTAGTAATTGGCTGTACCGACCAGTACTGTACCCCAGTGTGTTTTACAGGGACAGACCTGTACCCCAGTGTTACACAGAGACGGAGGGGGGAGGGGATAGGGGGGGGGGGGGGGGAGATGGGGGAGGGGGGATATGAGGGAGATGGATGGGGGAGGGGGGATATGAGGGAGATGGATGGGGGAGGGGGGATATGAGGGAGATGGATGGGGGAGGGGGGATATGAGGGAGATGGATGGGAGACGGGGGATATGAGGGAGATGGATGGGGGGGGAGATGGATGGGGGACGGGGGGGGGAGATGGATGGGGGACGGGGGGGGAGATGGATGGGGGATGGGGGGGGGAGATGGATGGGGGACGGGGGGGGGGAGATGGATGGGGGACGGGGGGGGGGAGATGGATGGGGGACGGGGGGGGGGGAGATGGATGGGGGACGGGGGGGGGGAGATGGATGGGGGACCGGGGGGGGGAGATGGATGGGGGACGGGGGGGGGGGGGGAGATGGATGGGGGATGGGGGGGGAGATGGATGGGGGACGGGGGGGGAGATGGATGGGGGACGGGGGGGAGATGGATGGGGGACGGGGGGGGAGATGGATGGGGGACGGGGGGGGAGATGGATGGGGGACGGGGGGGGGAGATGGATGGGGGACGGGGGGGGGAGATGGATGGGGGACGGGGGGGGGAGATGGATGGGGGACGGGGGGGGGAGATGGATGGGGGACGGGGGGGGAGATGGATGGGGGACGGGGGGGGAGATGGATGGGGGACGGGGGGGGAGATGGATGGGGGACGGGGGGGGGGGGGAGATGGATGGGGGACGGGGGGGGGGGAGATGGATGGGGGACGGGGGGGGGGGGAGATGGATGGGGGACGGGGGGGGGGGAGATGGATGGGGGACGGGGGGGGGGGGGAGATGGATGGGGGACGGGGGGGGGGGAGATGGATGGGGGACGGGGGGGGGGGGAGATGGATGGGGGACGGGGGGGGGGGGAGATGGATGGGGGACGGGGGGGGGGGGAGATGGATGGGGGACGGGGGGGGGGGGGAGATGGATGGGGGACGGGGAGATGGATGGGGGACGGGGGGGGAGATGGATGGGGGACGGGGGACGGGGGGGGGGGGGAGATGAATGGGGGACGGGGGGGGGAGATGGATGGGGGACGGGGGTGGGGGAGATGGATGGGGGACGGGGGGGGGGGAGAGAGATGGATGGGGGACGGGGGGGGGGAGAGAGATGGATGGGGGACGGGGGGGGGGGGGGAGATGGATGGGGGGGGGGAGATGGATGGGGGACGGGGGGGGAGATGGATGGGGGACGGGGGGGGAGATGGATGGGGGACGGGGGGGGAGATGGATGGGGGACGGGGGGGGGGGGGAGATGGATGGGGGACGGGGGGGGGAGATGGATGGGGGACGGGGGGGGGAGATGGATGGGGGACGGGGGGGGGAGATGGATGGGGGACGGGGGGGGGGGGGAGAGAGATGGATGGGGGACGGGGGGGGGGGGAGAGAGATGGATGGGGGACGGGGGGGGGGGAGATGGATGGGGGGGGGGAGATGGATGGGGGACGGGGGGGGAGATGGATGGGGGACGGGGGGGAGATGGATGGGGGACGGGGGGGGAGATGGATGGGGGACGGGGGGGGAGATGGATGGGGGACGGGGGGGGAGATGGATGGGGGACGGGGGGGGAGATGGATGGGGGACGGGGGGGGAGATGGATGGGGGACGGGGGGGGAGATGGATGGGGGACATGGGGGGGGAGATGGATGGGGGACGGGGGGGGAGATGGACGGGGGGGGGGGGGAGATGGGAGAGAGGGGGGGAGAAGAGGGGGGGGAGTTTCTGTGCTGAGGGGAGTCTCCCTCTCCCCCATCCCGCACTGACCCGACCGTCCGCTCCTGCAGCCGCACATCCTCCAGAAACGCCTCCACCTCAGTTACGTCGCTGTGTTTGCTCCAGTTCTTCTTCTTGTTCTTGTTGAGCCGCGTGCGGCGCTGCTTGTGGCGGGGCAACGCCGAGCCTGAGGCCGGGTTGAGGGTGAGGAAAGCCGAAGCCTCCGCTGCCGCCGCCATGACAGCGAGAGAGAGAGAACGCGTGTGGCCAGCGGCCGCACATTCATCACCAACAACAACAATACTCTTCCCGGGGGTAGAACCCAGCAGCTTTCTCAATAAAATAATTCTTTATATTTAAAGCACCAGGCAGCTCGTCACAGACAGCACAGTTTAATATTAATAACAGCACTTTCGACTGGCGGACCCAGCCTCCCAAACCAGCGCCGCCTGTAGGGCGGCCGCTCGGTCCTCCCGCAGCCGCAGCCGCAGCCCTGGCTGGAGCCACTCAGCTCAGGAGAGGGAGGAATACAATGAACGATCCAGGGCGGTGAACTTGTATTCGAAATGGCAAAAAGTGGGAGATCAACCAAATTTTGACCAGAGGCAGGGGGAGGGGGAGGGGGAGGGGGAGGAAAGTCCAAAAGGGAGGGTCTGTGATAGCTGTTTTACTGAGCTTGTCAGGGCAACTGAACTACATTCTCACATTCCAATCCTACTCCTCAACCCACAGAATAAGTGCAGAGGTAACGAAGCATTACATCAAACAATATGGAAAGTGGCTATATGGCCCATCGTGTCTGTTTTCACCAGAACAAATACAAACTAATCCCACTGCTCCGCGCTCTGCCGCAGCACTCACTTCGATATTACAGAATGAGTGTGGGGTATATCAGAGTGTTACAGTGAGGGGTGTGGGGTATATCAGAGTGTTACAGTGAGAGGTGTGGGGTATATCAGAGTGTTACAGTGAGGGGTGTGGGATATATCAGAGTGTTACAGTGAGGGGTGTGGGGTATATCAGAGTGTAACAGTGAGGGGTGGGGGATATATCAGAGTTACAGTGAGGGGTGTGGGGTATATCAGTGTGTTACAGTGAGGGGTGTGGGGTATATCAGAGTGTTACAGTGAGGGGTGTGGGGTATATCAGAGTGTTACAGTGAGGGGTGTGGGGTATATCAGAGTGTTACAGTGAGGGGTGTGGGGTACATCAGAGTGTTACAGTGAGGGGTGTGGGGTATATCAGAGTGTTACAGTGAGGGGTGTGGGGTATATCAGAGTGTTACAGTGAGGGGTGTGGGGTATATCAGAGTGTTACAGTGAGGGGTGTGGGGTATATCAGTGTGTTACAGTGAGGGGTGTGGGGTATATCAGAGTGTTACAGTGAGGGGTGTGGGGTATATCAGAGTGTTACAGTGAGGGGTGTGGGGTATATCAGAGTGTTACAGTGAGGGGTGTGGGGTACATCAGAGTGTTACAGTGAGGGGTGTGGGGTATATCAGAGTGTTACAGTGAGGGGTGTGGGGTATATCAGAGTGTTACAGTGAGAGGTGTGGGGTATATCAGAGTGTTACAGTGAGGGGTGTGGGATATATCAGAGTGTTACGGTGAGGGGTGTGGGGTATATCAGAGTGTTACGGTGAGGGGTGTGGGGTATATCAGAGTGTTACAGTGAGGGGTGTGGGGTATATCAGTGTGTTACAGTGAGGAGTGTGGGATATATCAGTGTGTTACAGTGAGGGGTGTGGGGTATATCAGTGTGTTACAGTGAGGGGTGTGGGGTATATCAGTGTGTTACAGTGAGGAGTGTGGGATATATCAGAGTGTTACAGTGAGGGGTGTGGGATATATCAGAATGTTACAGTGAGGGGTGTGGGGTATATCAGAGTGTTACAGTGAGGGGTGTGGGATATATCAGAGTGTTACAGTGAGGGGTGTGGGGTATATCAGAGTGTTACAGTGAGGGGTGTGGGATATATCAGAGTGTTACAGTGAGGGGTGTGGGGTATATCAGAGTGTAACAGTGAGGGGTGTGGGGTATATCAGAGTGTTACAGTGAGGGGTGTGGGATATATCAGAGTGTTACAGTGAGGGGTGTGGGGTATATCAGAGTGTTACAGTGAGGGGTGTGGGGTGTATCAGAGTGTTACAGTGAGGGGTGTGGGATATATCAGAGTGTTACAGTGAGGGGTGTGGGGTATATCAGAGTGTTACAGTGAGGGGTGTGGGGTATATCAGAGTGTTACAGTGAGGGGTGTGGGATATATCACAGTGTTACAGTGAGGGGTGTGGGATATATCAGAGTGTTACAGTGAGGGGTGTGGGGTATATCAGAGTGTTACAGTGAGGGGTGTGGGATATATCAGAGTGTTACAGTGAGGGGTGTGGGGTATATCGGCGTGTTACAGTGAGGGGTGTGGGATATATCAGAGTGTTACAGTGAGGGGTGTGGGGTATATCAGAGTGTTACAGTGAGGGGTGTGGGGTATATCAGAGTGTTACAGTGAGAGGTGTGGGGTATATCAGAGTGTTACAGTGAGGGGTGTGGGATATATCAGAGTGTTACAGTGAGGGGTGTGGGATATATCAGAGTGTTACAGTGAGGGGTGTGGGGTATATCAGAGTGTTACAGTGAGAGGTGTGGGGTATATCAGAGTGTTACAGTGAGGGGTGTGGGATATATCAGAGTGTTACAGTGAGGGGTGTGGGGTATATCAGAGTGTTACAGTGAGGGTGAGAGGTGTGGGGTATATCAGAGTGTTACAGTGAGGGGTGTGGGGTATATCAGAGTGTTACAGTGAGGGGTGTGGGATATATCAGAGTGTTACAGTGAGGGGTGTGGGGTATATCAGAGTGTTACAGTGAGGGGTGTGGGGTATATCAGAGTGTTACAGTGAGAGGTGTGGGGTATATCAGAGTGTTACAGTGAGGGGTGTGGGGTATATCAGAGTGTTACAGTGAGAGGTGTGGGGTATATCAGAGTGTGACAGTGAGGGGTGTGGGGTATATCAGAGTGTTACAGTGAGAGGTGTGGGGTATATCAGAGTGTGACAGTGAGGGGTGTGGGGTATATCAGAGTGTTACAGTGAGGGGTGTGGGGTATATCAGAGTGTTACAGTGAGAGGTGTGGGGTATATCAGAGTGTTACAGTGAGGGGTGTGGGATATATCAGAGTGTGACAGTGAGGGGTGTGGGGTATATCAGAGTGTTACAGTGAGAGGTGTGGGGTATATCAGAGTGTTACAGTGAGGGGTGTGGGGTATATCAGAGTGTGACAGTGAGGGGTGTGGGGTATATCAGAGTGTTACAGTGAGGGGTGTGGGGTATATCAGAGTGTTACAGTGAGAGGTGTGGGGTATATCAGAGTGTTACAGTGAGGGGTGTGGGATATATCAGAGTGTGACAGTGAGGGGTGTGGGGTATATCAGAGTGTTACAGTGAGGGGTGTGGGATATATCAGAGTGTGACAGTGAGGGGTGTGGGGTATATCAGAGTGTTACAGTGAGAGGTGTGGGGTATATCAGAGTGTTACAGTGAGGGGTGTGGGGTATATCAGAGTGTTACAGTGAGAGGTGTGGGGTATATCAGAGTGTGACAGTGAGGGGTGTGGGGTATATCAGAGTGTTACAGTGAGAGGTGTGGGGTATATCAGAGTGTGACAGTGAGGGGTGTGGGGTATATCAGAGCTTTATGAGAAACTCACCCTGTTTCTAGTACAACAGAAGCTCAGGACATGAAACATTAACAGTTTTTGCGTCTCACAGCCACTCCTGCTTTCAGTGGGATGGAATTCCACGCTGGTGTCTTGCCAGATGTAACAGCAATTTGTCCCGGTGTTTGATGGTTGGCAACAGCAGCTTCACTTTGTGCCAAAGAACAATCCCCTTTCTGACTGCTACGTGTACAGCAACTGCCTGCTGTTAATTAAAGCAGGGAGCAGGGCCTTGGAGGCACGGGCCGTGTTGTGTGTGGGGGGTGGGGGGTTGGGGGAGGAAGCGGGTGGGAGAGGGGGTGGGGGGTGTGGGGTGTGGGAGGCTTTAGTCATTGAGCTCTGTAATGTAACAACTGAAGATCTCGGATTCTGGCGAGAAGCAAGGGACCGTCTGGACATTAGCTGCTGTGAGTCAGTCTCTGAGTCAGTTCATCCATTTGAGTGCATGTTCCAAACTGCTGTCAGTCCCATTCTCAGGAATGTTATTAGGAAAATGTGTGCAATGGGAGGGAGTGGGTAAAGCCAGCCTTTATCTCACTTTGTCTCTCAATCAAAGCTGTGGGAGTTAAAACCAATGTATTTAAACAAATACTTTTTTTTTAGAGATACAGCACTGAAACAGGCCCTTCAGCCCACCGAGTCTGTGCCGACCATCAACCACCCATTTTTACTAATCCTACGCTAATCCCATATTCCTACCACATCCCCACCTGTCCCTATATTTCCCTACCACCTACCTATACTAGGGGCAATTTATAATGGCCAATTTACCTACCAACCTGCAAGTCTTTTGGCTTGTGGGAGGAAACCGGAGCACCAGGAGAAAACCCACGCAGACACAGGGAGAACTTGCAAACTCCACACAGGCAGTACCCAGAATCGAACCCGGGTCCCTGGAGCTGTGAGGCTGCGGTGCTAACCACTGCGCCACTGTGCCGCTGCTGCTGATTTCTCTCTCATCTCCAAACCCCATCCTTTCTCACTGTCTCACACCCGGTATTTGTCTCTCTATTTTCTCTGTATTTCTGCAATGCTTCCCTCATGTTCCTCCTGGATTTCATTGGCTGACAACTTCTCACTCCATCCTGGATCCTCGCTGCATTGAAATCGAGACTGATCCTCTCCTCCTTCTCTAAACCTTTCCCAGGATCACAGACGATGGGAATCCTCAGCACCCCCCGCGTGCCACCCCCACCTCAGTACTTCCTTTCCAGCTGCACTTTCAAGCTTGGTGTCACCATCTCCTGTTTGGTTTTGACTTCTCTCCCAACCTTGTCGCTGAACTTCCTAAAGAACAATAATCCCTGACATCCCTGGATGTGAGTTGGCACTCACGGTGACGGAGAGTCTGAGCAGGAATAATCTCCATTCCCCTCATGTCAGATGCCCATTATCTGACCAGTGTGAAGATTAGTTCTGTGGATGAGGAGAGTCTCCAGACTGAGGGAACCAAACCCCATTCAGAGGGGATTAAACCTTAGACTTTAAACGCTAATAACACCTGGGTTCTGTGACATTTGGTACAAGAATCTTTGCTTTTCTCAGGCTAAGGTAATTGATAAAATGGGTCCTCCAGCCTCCTCTCATAGTCTCATAGCCTTTCCCTTACTTAGAATCATAGAATGGTTCAGCACAGAAGGAGACCATTCGGCCCGTCATGTCTGTGCTGGCTCTCTGCAAGAACAACTCATCTAGTCCCACTCTCCCGCCTTTGCTTCACAGCCCTGCAATTTTTTTGGGTTCAGATAATTATCCAATTCTCTTTTGAAAGCCTTGATTGAATCTGCCTCGACCACACTCTCAGGCAGTGCATTCGGATTCTAACCACTCGCTGCGTAAAAAAATGTTATTCCTCCTGTCACCATTGCTTCTCTTGCCAATCACCTTAAATCGGTGTCTTCTGGTTCTCAACCCTTCTCTCTACTCTGTCCAGACCCCTCATAATTTTGAAAACCTTTATCAAATCTCCTCTTCTCCAAGGAGAACAGCTTCAGCTTCTCCAACCTAAACTGAAGTTCCTCATCCCTGGAACCATTCTCATGAATCTTTTCTGCACCCTCTCCAAAGCCTTCACATCCTTCCCAAAGCGTGGTGCCAAGAATTGGACACAATACTCCAGTAGAGGCTGAACCAGTGTTTTATACAGGCTCATCAGAACTTCCTTGCTTTTGTACTCTGGCCCTAATTATAAAACCCAGTATGCTTTATTAATCACTTTCTCAACCTGCCCCGTCACCTTCAGCAGTTTGTGCACAAATACCCCCAGGTCCCTCTGCTCCTGCACCCCCTTTAGAACTTGATGCTGAGACTTGGTTTAAACCCCATAAAAGGATGATAATGAGGGACAATTAATGTTCAATTTCTGCCTCTATCACTGCAGGGTTTTAAAAGCCTTAAAATTCAAGCCAGGCCGTTCAGGGGTGATGTCAGGAAGCACTTCTTCACACAAAGGGGAGTGGAAATCTAGAACTCTCCCCGCTAAAAATCTGTTGAGGCTGGGGGTCAATTAATCATTTTAAAGTGAGATTGATAGATTTTTGTTGGGTAATGGGATTATGGGTCACAGAACCAAGGTAGGTAGATGGCGTTAAGATACAGATCAACCACGACTTCATTAAATGGCAGGACAGGCTCGAGGGGCTGAATGGCCTCCTCCTGTTCCAATGTTCCTAAAAGGTGAGGTAAATTAGTGAATGAGGTGGTTCTAACATTTGGGGTATTTAAAGGCTAGTAAATTGTAAGGGGAAAAGTTTACATTCTCTCTGCTGATCAGTGTATTCAACAGTCGGAATGCCAGAGTTTGTAGGCTGTGTTTTTCCAGGCTGTTTCTGACCTGTTCCAACAGAGCTCCTACTTACGGTGACAATGCCCCTTTAAAGCTGGAATCCTTATCACTGAGAATAAAGCCCATGTTGTGATTGGAAAGGAATGTGAGGAACAATGGGAGGAAACTGGACTAATGGATTAATTCACTTACTGTTTTCTGCTGTGATATAATCTGCTGCTGCTCATGCTCGAACTAAAAACATCACAAACTGATCCTTCACACTTACTTTAGTAAAGATTCGAAAGAAAGACTTGCCTTTATATAGCACCTTTCACAACCTCCGGATGTTCCAAAGGACTTTACAGCCAATGAAGTACTTTTGAAGCGTAGTCACTGTTGTAATGTAGGAAACGCAGCAACCATTTGTGCACAGCAAGATCCCACAAACAGCAATGTGATAATGACCAGATCGTTTTTTTTTTAAACAGATGTTAATTGAGGGATAAATATTGTCCCCAGGAAGGACTCCTCTGCTCTTCTTTGAATGGTGGCTGTGGGATCTTTTATGGAGCAGGCAGATCCTCGGTTTAACGTCTCATCCGAAAGACAGCACCTGCCGGAGTACTGCATTGGGAGTACCAGACTGGATTTTTATGCTCCCTTCTCTGGAGTGGGGATTGAACCCACAACCTTCTGACTCAGAGGTGAGGGTGCTACCCACTGAGCCACAGTCAGAGCTTAGGGCCCAAGCACTTGAAGGCACGGCTGCCAATGACAGATCGATTAAAATCAGGGATGCACAAGAGGCTAGAATCGGAATAATAACCAGATAATCTGGTCTTTTAACAGTGTTGCTGAGGGATAAATATTGGCCACAGCTCTTCTTTGAAATAGTGCCATGGAAACGTTCACCTGAGAGGCCCTCATTTTAATGTCTCTTCTAAAAGATCGCACCTCCAACAGAACAGTCCGGCTTTGGGACTGACCCACACAGATCAGGCAGGCATTAGCTCCTCTCCCCTGTCTCTGCTGGGTTCAGCTTCTCAACTGGGATACCCGCTGGGCCACTGCAATGGGCCTCAGGGTCCCCCGAGTTAAGGAGGGGGGAAATCAGCCGCTGTTCCTGCTCCTGATGACTACGCAGTGACCCCTGATGGAAAATGCAGGTGTCAACTGAGGACAGCCACGGGAGCTGTGATGCTCCCACAGTAGAACAGGATGCTGCCGGAAACTGGAGCTCAGGACCTTCAGGAGAAAAACCCAGAAGAGACAAAAGAGAAGGTTTCAGAGGAGAACAAATAAATTAATGTAAGACAGGAGTGGCTGATTTACTGCTTGCTTTAATTAAGAATCACAGTTACACATGAGATCTCATATACTGAAATAAAACGAGACATCTGATCAGACAGGGCAAATGGTGAATAAAATCACATAAAATAATGACAGATCTACAGTGTTTGTTAGTCTGTGTACAGTGACTGAAACATGAACCATTATATTGCTGATAATGTATTTTAATGAACAGAGTATAAGGTAAACCCACCTGGGCTCCCCAACAGATTGCCTGGGTGGTCATCCTGCAAGTTATAGATTAAATAAAATCACTTGAAACTGCACCTGTGTTTCTTTCTATCCTTCCGTCCTTCCCTACAGAAGGATTGTCAGGGAGTCTCCGTGAATTGAGATAAATCTCCAGGATACTGCTCGAAGCAAACTCCGGAGAAAAATCACTGAAGCATTTTTCAAAAATTTCTTTCAACGCTTTATTTATTCGTTATAGAAATGACAGAATTCACTTCCTAAAGGATCAATATTCCTTCACAGTATCCCAGACGGTCAATATTCTGTCCTGTATGAGTCTCTCAGGAGTCAGAAGTACAATTATCTTGCACCCTCTGAATGTAGACAGAGCAAAGACTCTATTGTGATAGAAGATATTGCTTCTTTACAAGCTGCACATTCACACAACAGCCTGAAAGTCCCCAGGCAGGCTGTGTCCAAGTCGGCCCCTTTAAGTTACTCTGCATGCACAGTTGCGCAAAAACTAATTAAAGGGGCTGCGCACTTAAACAAATCACCCACCGGCTCCGAAAAAAATTAGAGGGATGTTCCTCTTCACCTCAATTATCTTCAGACAATTTAGTTATTATTGCTCCGTGCAGTACATTTAACCCTCGAGGTAAAATTACTGAGAGGTTTTTGGCCAAATTACATCCATTGCTGGAGAGTGAGGGACTGAAGGATGTGGTGAGATGGCAGGAGTCTGCGATTGAAACAATCGGACAGGGATGGGTTTGCTGGGGTCTAACAGGCATTCTTATTCCAAAGAAGTCTTTACTTCTCATCCCTCTGGTCTGTTACAGATCTTCAGTAATCTGCAGTGCTCTCCGACTTGACTTTCTTCTATTTTCTTTGAATACTTTTTCTTATTAATTATAAAAATATTGGAGGCCAAGGAGAAAGGAAACAGCAAAAACAAGACTCATGTAATCTGGTTTATGAAGAGCCCGTTCACTTTCCAATTGGGAAGTCAGGATGCTGCTGGGATAGACGTGTCAGGTGACCAATGCCGGGGGATGGGGGAGGGACATCATGTAGTGAAACCTCCAGGAGTGCATCCAACCAGAGTCAGTAACCCTAATCCATGGTTGTAGGGTGTTCCCGTAGACAACTTCCTGAAAACAGGCATTCCCAGGCAATCATAAGGTTGGGAAGCAGGTGGTGAAGGGGTTAGGGGTTAAAGCGGGGGTTGGGGGGGGGGGGAGGTGGGGAAGGGGTTAAAGCGGAGGTGGAAGGGAGGTGGGGAAGGGGTTAAAGTGGGGGGAGGGAAGGAGTTAAAGTGGGGGGGGGAGGTGGGGAAGAGGTTCAAGCAGGGGGAGGGAAGGGGTTAAACTGGGGGGGGGGGGCACGGGGAGAGGAGGGAAGGCAGAACCCACCACCCCCCTCAAAACAAAGAGCAGAATTAAAGCTCTGGGTAGGTAAAGGCAGTGAGCAGATACACTCAGACCATCAGTTCGTTCAAGCATGAGCTGCAAACGTCATTTTTACCCACACGCAAGAGGGGCAGATTTTATGAATTTGCACTTTTGGAGTTGAGGTGTAAGATGACAGAAGTCCTGCAGGAATTGCTGCGTTAACATTGAGGGTGAATGTCACACCCAGAATCACAATCTGTGCTCCTGACCCCACCCCCCAGAGGCAGCAGTGTGAATTCATAAAATCTACGCACACACACATATATATAATATATATATATATATATATAAAAAGTTTAACTGCATAACATTTCCATAATACGCTTTATATACATCAACATCTTCTGCCTCTTTAAAGCTAGTTGCCTGGAAGAAACATACTTTGCACCATCTACACGAGGAAGATATTCAAAGTGGGCAGACAGTGTTGAGAAGACTGAAGAGACCGATCCTTGGCAATAGAGGACTGAGTTCGAGAAACCAGGTTCCTCAGCTTTGGGAGGAGGCGAATGACAGAAGTATCTAAGTTATAGGAGTCAGCAAGTTATTAAACAGCTAATCTTGGTCGCTACTTCAAGGCAAAGTCAAGATATTGGAACAAGGCCACAGGGAAGGAATTATTAGGGTTCATGTCACAAAGATGATCGATATTTGGAATGGTCTTTCATTGGGTTCCAAAGGTAAAGTCTTTAGGTTTGCTTGGGGCCCATTAGATGCTGCAATGGGGGATACACTTAGCGTGGACCTATCCTTTGCAGAAGGGAAGGTTTTAGAGGTTCCGGAACTGATATCCATTAAAGTGCTTTCTGATTATTTCCTAGGAATTCTGAGGCATTTGGAAAAGTGTGACAGATGTTTGGTGTCACGGATGCTCTTAGCACAATACCTGTTTATTACAGTTAAAATGGACAGCAGGAAGAATGGGCGGGTGAAACTATGGAAAATTGTGTTGCGGGGGAAAGGGCAGTTTCACTCCCTGGAACACTGGCCTTGCATTATAAAAGCTTTACATTTCAATCCAACTGGTGAAGGGGTTTAAGCAACAACAGTGTATAACTTTGCAAAAGAAGATGCTGAGTCTATGACCCTGGAGACAGTGGGATCAGCATCAATTCTGAATAAATCAAAGCCAAATTAACTGTTTCTGCAGCCATAGTTCCCCTAACAGTTTGGCTTAGCAATTACCAGGCATTGCCCCTCTATCTCTTCCCCCCACAACCCCCCCCCCCCCCTCCCCCCACCGCTCCCTCCTGTCTCCAGAACACAGTCTGCTGCAATCAATAGGATTGTCAAACTCAGAATTGAAGTTATTGGCCCCAAGGACGAACTCTGTGCTTCGCTCCAGCCCATTACTCAGCAGACCCCACCTGCCTCCTCTTCGAAGGAGGGACAAGGTAACCTGGTAACTCACTGGGAAGCCCATGGCCATCCAGCTTAACCTCAATGAGGTGACTTGCCAAGGCAAATTCCTCATCATCCAGCATTCCATCCTTATCAACATCTGAGAGTTTCCAGATCTTCCCGAGGACGGAGTTTGGTAGCTTGGTTGTGATCATCCAGTTCTTGGCCTTGACCCCGTTGATCTTCCCATCTGTTGGTGACAGGTTGTAGAAAATTTCATCGTACTTTGGCTTGTCCTTTGTGACAACCCATTCATCACCATCCGCTGCCTCATAGGTTCCGTCGCTGATGCCTTCAATGAATGGCCCATTGGAGGTCCCATCAAATGCACCACCATGGACCATCTGTTCTGGCATCTCCATCTCCTCCTGTCTCACCAAAGGCATCAGCTTAGCGATATCAAACGTAAGCATATCATCCAATGCCTCCATCATCTTGGGTTTGAGACTGGGGAACTTTGTGAAGTCATGGACCATGAGTTGTTTCTGTACAGAAGGCACAGATTCATTTGGGTTAGTGTCAGCCTCACTCAACATCCCTCCCCCAAAGTAATATCACTTAAATATGACTTTTACCACACTGCAGCATGCAATGAGATGTTACATTCACCCGACTTCGCCCCTGTCTCAGCTCATCTGCTACTGAAACCCACATCCATGTCTTTGTTACCTCCAGACTTGACTATTCCAATGCAACTCCTGGCTGCTCTCCCACATTCAACCCTGTGTAAACTTAACGTCATTCAAAATTCTGCTGCCAATGTCTTAACTTGCAACAAGTCCTGTTCTCCCATCATCCCTGTGCGCGGTGAGCTACACTGGCTCCAGTCAAGTAACATTTCGATTTTAAAATTCTCATCCTTGTTTTCAAATCCCTTCATGGCCTGACTCCTCCCTATCTCTGTAACCTCCTCCGGGCCCACTCCCCTCCCCATCTCTGTAACCTCCTCCGGCCCCACTCCCCTCCCCATCTCTGTAACCTCCTCCGGCCCCACTCCCCTCCCCATCTCTGTAACCTCCTCCGGCCCCACTCCCCTCCCCAACTCTGTAACCTCCTCCGGCCCCACTCCCCTCCCCATCTCTGTAACCTCCTCCGGCCCCACTCCCCTCCCCATCTCTGTAACCTCTTCCGGCCCCACTCCCCTCCCCATCTCTGTAACCTCCTCCGGCCCCACTCCCCTCCCCATCTCTGTAACCTCCTCCGGCCCCACTCCCCTCCCCATCTCTGTAACCTCCTCCGGCCCCACTCCCCTCCCCATCTCTGTAACCTCCTCCGGCCCCACTCCCCTCCCCATCTCTGTAACCTCCTCCGGCCCCACTCCCCTCCCCATCTCTGTAACCTCCTCCGGCCCCACTCCCCTCCCCATCTCTGTAACCTCCTCCGGCCCCACTCCCCTCCCCATCTCTGTAACCTCCTCCGGCCCCACTCCCCTCCCCATCTCTGTAACCTCCTCCGGCCCCACTCCCCTCCCCATCTCTGTAACCTCCTCCGGCCCCACTCCCCTCCCCATCTCTGTAACCTCCTCCGGCCCCACTCCCCTCCCCATCTCTGTAACCTCCTCCGGCCCCACTCCCCTCCCTATCTCTGTAACCTCCTCCGGCCCCACTCCCCTCCCCATCCCTGTAACCTCCTCCGGCCCCACTCCCCTCCCTATCTCTGTAACCTCCTCCGGCCCCACTCCCCTCCCTATCTCTGTAACCTCCTCCGGCCCCACTCCCCTCCCTATCTCTGTAACCTCCTCCGGCCCCACTCCCCTCTGAGATATCGGCGCTCCTCCAGTTCTGGACTTTTAAGCAACCTGCTTTTAATCGCTCTGCCATTGGCAGACGTACCTTCAGCTGCCTGGGTCCTAAGCTCTGGAATTCCCTCCCTAAACCTCTCCAAATCTCTACCTCTCTTTCTTAAAGACGATCATTAAAAGCTACTCCTTTGACAAAGCTTGTAGCCATCTTCCCTAATATCGCCTTATGTGGCTCAGTGTCTGATTTTGTTTTATAATGCCCCTCTGAAGCACTTTGTGGTATTTTACTACTTTAAAGGTGCTATATAAATATAAGTTGTTTTATCATAAAAGCAAAATACTGCAGATGCTGGAAGTCTGAAATAAAAACAAGAAATGCTGGAAAATACTCAGCAGGTCTGGCAGGATCTGTGGAGAGAGAAGCAGAGTTAACGTTTCAGGTCAGTGACCCTTTCATCAGAACTGGCAAAGGTTAGAAATGTAAAAGGCAAATAAAGCAGGGGTGGGGCAAGAAATAACAAAAGAGAAGGTGTTGATAGGACAGAGGGTCAAAGAGAATAACTGACCAGAAGGTCATGGAGCAAAGACAGACGGTAAGTTAATGGTGCGCTGAAAGACAACGCGTTAGTGCAGGGAGGGTGATAATTGATAGAAAAATGAACAGCCCTGGCCCAAAGCACAAACATGAAAAAAAAGTGGATAGGCACATGGTAAAAAAATGAATGATGAAACAAACTGAAATAAACAATTACAAAATAATAAATAATAAAAAAGAAAAAAATAACTAAAAATAAAAGTGGGGGGGCAGTCATGCTCTGAAATTATTGAATTCAATGTTCAGTCCGGCAGGCTGTAGTGTGCCTAATCGGTAGATGAGATGCTGTTCCTCGAGCTTGCGTTGATGTTCACTGGAACACTGCAGCAATCCCAGGACAGAGATGTGAGCATGAAAGCAGGGGGGGTGGGGGGGGGGGGGCGTGGTGGTGTTGAAATGACAAGCAACCGGAAGCTCAGGGTCATGCTTTCGGACTGAGCAGAGGTGTTCTGCAAAGCATTCACCCAGTCTGCGTTTGGTCTCCCCAGTGTAGAGGAGACCACACTGTGAGCAGCGAATACAGTATACTACATTGAAAGAAGTACAAGTAAATCTGAAAGGAGTGTTTGGGGCCTTGCATAGTGAGGAGAGAGGAGGTAAAGGGGCAGGTATTACACCTCCTGTGATTGCAGGGGAAGGTGCCGTGGGAAGGGGACGAGATGTTGGGGGGGGTGATGGAGGAGTGGACTAGGGTGTCGCAGAGGGAATGATCCCTTCGGAATACTGACAGGGAAGGGGAAGATGTGTTTGGTCGTGGCATCACACTGGAGGTGACAGAAATGGTGGAGGATGATCCTTTGGATGTGAAGGCTAGTGGGGTGGAAAGTGAGAACAGGGGGAACACTGTCGTGCCTCTGGGAGGGAGGGGAAGGGGTGAGGGTAGAGTTGTGGGAAATGGGCCAGACATGGTTGAAGGCCCTGGCAACCACAGTGAGGGGGAATCCTCAGTTGAGGAAAAAGGAAGACATATCAGAAACACTGTCATGGAAGGTAGCATCATCAGAGCAGATGCATCAGAGACGGAGAAACTGGGAGAATGGAATGGAGTCCTTACAGGAGGCAGGGTGGGAAGAAGTGTAGTCGAGGTAGCTGTGGGAGTCGGTGAGCTTATAATGAATATTAGTAGACAGCCTATCCCCAGAGATGGAGACAGAGAAATCGAGGAAAGGAAGGGAAGTGTTGGAGATGGACCATGTAAAGGTGAGAGAAATTGGAAGCAAAGTTGATAAAGTTTTCCAGTTCGGGGTGGGAGCAGGAAACGGCACCGATATAGTCATCAATGTACCAGAAAAAGAGTTGGGGGAGGGGGCCTGTGTAGGACTGGAACAAGGAATGTTTGACATATCCCACAAAAAGACAGGCATAACTAGGACCCATGTGGGTACCCATAGCAACACCTTTTATTTGAAGGAAGTGAGTGGAGTTGAAGGAGAAATAAAAACAAGAAATGCTGGAAATACTCAGCAGGTCTGGCAGCATCTGTGGAGAGAGAAGCAGAGTTAACGTTTCAGGTCAGTGACCCTTCTTCAGAACTGGCAAATATTAGAAATGTGAAAGGTTATAAGCAAGTAAAGCGGGGGTGTGGCAAGAGATAACAAAGGAGAAGGTGCAGATAGGACAAGGTCACAGAATAGCTGACCAGAAGGTCATGGAGCAAAGGAAAACAATATGTTAATGGCGTGTTGAAAGACAAAGCATTAGTACAGATAGGGTGTTAACGGACTGAATATTGAACAGCAGCAAATACAAACATGAAAAAAAAGTGGGTAAGCAAACTGAACAAACTAAGATGAAATAAAATCTTCCCCTCCCTTCCCCTGTCAGCATTCCGAAGGGATCGTTCTCTCCGTGACATCTGTAGTATTTTGATTTTATTTTAGAGTTGACGGAGAAGTTGTTCAATGTGAGAACAAGTTCAGCCAGGCGGAGGAGGGTGGTGGTGGATGGGGACTGGTTGGGCCTCTGTTCAAGGAAGAAGCGGAGAGCCCTCAAACCGTCCTGGTGGGGGATGGAGGTGTAGAGAGTTTGGACATGCATAGTGAAGAGGAGGCGGTTAGAGCCAGGAAACTGGAAATTGTCAAAATGACGTAGGGCGTCAGAAGAGTCACGGACGTTGGTGTGAAGAGACTGGACCAGTGGAGAAAAGATAGAGTCAAGATTGGAAGAATTAAGTTCAGTGGGGCAGGAACAGGCTGACACAATGGGTCTGCCGGGACAGTCCTGTTTGTGGATTTTAGGAAGAAGGTAGAAGCGGGCTGTCCGGGGTTGCGGGACTATGAGGTTGGAAGCTGTAGAGGGAAGATCTCCAGAGGAGATGAGGTCAGTGACAGTCCCGTGGACAGTCGTTTGATGTTCGGTGGTGGGATCATGGTCCAGGGGGAGGTAGGAAGAAGTGTCTGAGAGTTGGTGCTCAGCCTCTGCAAGGTAGAGGTCAGTACGCCAGACAACAATTGTCTGCAGATTTGATGATAATGTCGGGGTTAGACCTGAGAGAATGGAGTGCGGCAAGTTCAGAGGGAGACAGGTTAGAGTGAGTGAGGGGGGCAGAGAAATTGAGACGGCTGATGTATCGCCTACAGTTTTCAATGAAAATATCAAGACCAGTAAGAGGCCAGAGGGAGGGGTCCAGGTGGAGGAAGAATGCTGGAGGCGGATGAATGGGTCTGCTGGTCGGGGGGAGGACTCCTGGTCAAAGAAGTGAGCCCGGAGGTGAAGGAAGAAGAGCTGAACACCATGCCGAGTGCGAAATTCATTGAGGTGGGTGCGTAAGGGGATAAAAGTTGTTTTATTGTTATTTTTTGACAAACCCAGATATAGGTCCAAGCCCCAGATTGTTGGGCTGCGCCAGGGTTAGATATGGTAGTACAGTGATTACATTGCTGGACTAATAATCCTGAGAATGTGATGGCCACTTGCCCTGGGCTAGGTACCAAATGAAGGAGCAGCACCTGTGCAATTGTTCCCCAACATGACACACTACCTGCAGAAGGCAAAAAGAAATCATCACCAAAACTGAACACAATCGGACAGAACGGGAGTTTTGTCATTGCAGAGGAGATTCAGGATTATGGATATATGAGGGGCAAAGGAATGTTGAGGTTATTTTCATGAACGATGTGTGTGACCTTTGACCCTCCTCATGTGTGAAGTAAAGCAGGGCTGACCTGCATCTTACTGCACTCTGGGAAGTCTCCGGGAGAAATGTGATGCTCCAGTTGGATCTTGGTGAATATTTCTCCTAGTTTTGAAATCAGCTGCCTCTTCTTATTTTCCTTCCCGAACACTGAAGGCATTTCTTTCTTCAAGTAGCTCATGATGTACGCATGGACCTAGAGTGAAAGACAACAATATCACATTCAAATAAAGGCTGACCAGCAACTCCTGCTGTGCACGATGAGACTGAGACAGACAGACGGAGTGATAGAGTCTGTGGAAATGAGTCAATCAGCCAACAGGATCCACCCATCTGGAACTGAGCCAATCGGAGGGATCCCAGCATTAATTTGCGCCAATCAGACAGCAGAATCCACCTATCTGGAATTGAGCCAACCAGAGGGATCATCAGTGTTAAATTGAGCCAATAGACATTAGGATCATCAGTGTGGAATTGAGCCAATCAGATAGTGGTTACATATAGAATTGAGCCAATCAGAGGGATCCCAGTGTTAATTTGAGCCAATCAGACTGCAAATAAGCCAGACAGTGGGATCAGCAGTGTGAAATTGAACCAATCGGATAGGGGGTTGTGCCAGTGTGGAATTGACAGAGGGAACCTGGTTTTTCTGTGATCTCCTATGACTCTCACATTTGTAAAACATTAAATCACTACCCACTCAGATCTGAGATGAGGAGATTGAACAAACAGCTACACCTCCACCTAAGGAACTGATTTGTTCCTGGCTTATTCCTGTCGTCATCTGGAACTTTCCCCTGCACGTTTCCAGCTTGGAAGCTGTCTGTGTTTCAGCTGCTGGTAATTTACACAGTGCCTCAATGCCCCTAAGGAGATCATTCACTAGGTATCTGAGCTGACTATTCCATTCTCCCCAGGTCACAATACCAGCATCGTCATGGTGACAATGTTGTTGTCATTTCATTCCAGATGACAGAGTGCGGAGCGGACACGTTCTAGACTTAATTAGAGAAGGAACCTGGGAACACGAGGGGGCCATTTGGCCCCTGAAGCCTGCTCCACCATTCAATGAGATCCTGGATCATGGCTGATCTGCACTGAGCCTGTACCTGCCTTAGCTCCATATCCTTTGACATTGTGATCCCCAGTTTCCTTCACTCTGCCACTGGTGGCCGTGCCTTCAGCTGCCTGGGGCCAAAGCTCCGCAATTCCCTCCCTAAACCTCTCTCTCCTCCTTTAAGACACTCCCGGAGCTCCAAGTGGGATGGGGAGTATGTGTAGAATGACGCACAAGGCATCACATTTGTGTGGGACAGGTTGAATGAACTAGTGGATCTTTTCCTGTGCATTGGTTTTGATATGAATCTTGATGCTGCTGTTCCCAGTGTAAAGCTCGGCTGTATATAAAACTTAACAGGGCAATGCACTCGTCCCAACTCATCACAGCAACAACTCCAGGCAATATATAGCGGAGAAGATCATTTGGAATTGAGCCAATCAGACAGAAATCATAACTGAGAGTTCATACCTATCTGGAAAGACTAAACCAGCTGGGATGCTTTTCTCTAGAAATGAGAAGACTGAGGGGTGACCTGATAGAGGTCTTTAACATTAAGAATGGGTTCAATAGGAAAATGTTTCCACTTGCAAACGAGACCGGAACTGGGGACCATCAATATAAGACAGTCACTAATAAATCCAATGGGGAATTCAGGAGAAACCTCTTTACCCAGAGGGTGGCGGGAATGTGGAACTCACTACCACAGGAAGTGGTTGAGGTGAATAGTGTATATACATTTAAGGGGAAGCTGGATAAACAGGAGGGAGAAAGGAATAGAAGGATAGGGTGAGGTGAAGAGGGGTGGGAGGAGGCTCGTGTGGAGCATAAACACCAGCATGGACCAGATGGGCTGAATGGCCTGTTTCTGTGCTGTGTGATTGTACTAATATTGAGGTTTAGTCATAACACAGCATAGAAACCTAGCACAAAAAAGGTCCAGAATCCAGGAGTCCAAGAGTTTGTTGAAGGACTAACACGTGAAGTGTGAAAGTCAAATAAAATCAATCGCAGCAGAGATGGTGAACACTAATCGCTTCAGGATGTTGGCAGCAAGGCATCGACATATCAGGAGCTTTCTCAGAGGTCAGGACGTCACAGGCAGTGCAGTGATGTAAATCAGGGCTCGAGAGAGATCCCAAATATATTTATGCTGCTTTCTTCAAAACATCCAGGTCCATAATAAGGAAACACCCTCCTCTGGCCATTTGTTTTTGAAACACTTCACAATGATCATTTAATAATGCCGCTCCCTTGGGCCACTTCTGAAATAGCATCAGAGAAACAATGACAAGTAACATCACACAGTGTCTGTCCCCCTTCCTCCACACCCCTACTGACCAGCAGCCCACACCCCTACTGACCAGCAACTCACACCCCTACTGACCAGCAACTCACACCCCTACTGACCAGCAGCCCACACCCCTACTGACCAGCAACTCACACCCCTACTGACCAGCAGCTCAAAATCTACTGACCAGCAGCTCACACCCCTACTGACCAGCAGCCCACACCCCTACTGACCAGCAACTCACACCCCTACTGACCAGCAGCCCACACCCCTACTGACCAGCAGCCCACACCCCTACTGACCAGCAGCCCACACCCCTACTGACCAGCAACTCACACCCCTACTGACCAGCAACTCACACCCCTACTGACCAGCAGCTCAAAATCTACTGACCAGCAGCTCACACCCCTACTGGCCAGCAGCCCACACCCCTACTGGCCAGCAACTCACACCCCTACTGACCAGCAGCTCAAAATCTACTGACCAGCAGCTCACACCCCTACTGACCAGCAGCCCACACCCCTACTGACCAGCAACTCACACCCCTACTGACCAGCAGCTCAAAATCTACTGACCAGCAGCTCAAAATCTACTGACCAGCAGCCCACACCCCTACTGACCAGCAGCACAAAATCTACTGACCAGCAGCTCACACCCCTACTGACCAGCAGCCCACACCCCTACTGACCAGCAGCCCACACCCCTACTGACCAGCAACTCAAAATCTACTGACCAGCAGCTCACACCCCTACTGACCAGCAGCTCAAAATCTACTGACCAGCAGCCCACACCCCTACTGACCAGCAGCCCACACCCCTACTGACCAGCAACTCACACCCCTACTGACCAGCAGCTCAAAATCTACTGACCAGCAGCTCACACCCCTACTGACCAGCAGCTCAAAATCTACTGACCAGCAGCCCACACCCCTACTGACCAGCAGCTCACACCCCTACTGACCAGCAACTCACACCCCTACTGACCAGCAGCTCAAAATCTACTGACCAGCAGCTCACACCCCTACTGACCAGCAGCTCAAAATCTACTGACCAGCAGCCCACACCCCTACTGACCAGCAGCCCACACCCCTACTGACCAGCAACTCACACCCCTACTGACCAGCAGCTCAAAATCTACTGACCAGCAGCTCACACCCCTACTGACCAGCAGCTCACACCCCTACTGACCAGCAGCCCACAGCCCTACTGACCAGCAGCTCAAAACCTACTGACCAGCAGCTCACACCCCTACTGACCAGCAGCCCACACCCCTACTGACCAGCAGCCCACACCCCTACTGACCAGCAACTCACACCCCTACTGACCAGCAGCTCAAAATCTACTGACCAGCAGCTCACACCCCTACTGACCAGCAGCTCAAAATCTACTGACCAGCAGCCCACACCCCTACTGACCAGCAGCACAAAATCTACTGACCAGCAGCTCACACCCCTACTGACCAGCAGCTCACACCCCTACTGACCAGCAGCCCACAGCCCTACTGACCAGCAGCTCAAAACCTACTGACCAGCAGCTCACACCCCTACTGACCAGCAGCCCACACCCCTACTGACCAGCAGCTCAAAACCTACTGACCAGCAGCTCACACCCCTAATGACCAGCAGCTCAAAACCTACTGACCAGCAGCTCACACCCCTACTGACCAGCAGCCCACACCCCTACTGACCAGGAGCTCAAAACCTACTAACCAGCAGCTCACACCCCTACTGACCAGCAGCCCACACCCTTAATGACCAGCAGCTCAAAACCTACTGACCAGCAGCTCACACCCCTACTGACCAGGAGCTCAAAACCTACTGACTAGCAGCTCACACCCCTACTGACCAGCAGCCCACACCCCTACTGACCAGCAGCCCACACCCTTAATGACCAGCAGCTCAAAACCTACTGACCAGCAACTCACACCCCTACTGACCAGCAGCTCAAAATCTACTGACCAGCAGCTCACACCCCTACTGACCAGCAGCTCAAAACCTACTGACCAGCAACTCACACCCCTACTGACCAGCAGCTCAAAATCTACTGACCAGCAGCTCACACCCCTACTGACCAGCAGCTCAAAACCTACTGACCAGCAACTCACACCCCTACTGACCAGCAGCTCAAAATCTACTGACCAGCAGCCCACACCCCTACTGACCAGCAGCACAAAATCTACTGACCAGCAGCTCACACCCCTACTGACCAGCAGCTCACACCCCTACTGACCAGCAGCCCACAGCCCTACTGACCAGCAGCTCAAAACCTACTGACCAGCAGCTCACACCCCTACTGACCAGCAGCCCACACCCCTACTGACCAGCAGCTCAAAACCTATTGACCAGTAGCTCACACCCCTACTGACCAGCAGCCCACACCCCTACTGACCAGCAGCTCAAAACCTACTGACCAGCAGCCCACACCCCTACTGACCAGCAGCTCAAAACCTACTGACCAGTAGCTCACACCCCTACTGACCAGCAGCCCACACCCCTACTGACCAGCAGCTCAAAACCTACTGACCAGCAGCCCACACCCCTAATGACCAGCAGCTCAAAACCTACTGACCAGCAGCTCACACCCCTACTGGCCAGGAGCTCAAAACCTACTGACCAGCAGCTCACACCCCTACTGACCAGCAGCCCACACCCCTACTGACCAGCAGCTCAAAACCTACTGACCAGCAGCCCACACCCCTAATGACCAGCAGCTCAAAACCTTCTGACCAGCAGCTCACACCCCTACTGGCCAGGAGCTCAAAACCTACTAACCAGCAGCTCACACCCCTACTGACCAGCAGCCCACACCCTTAATGACCAGCAGCTCAAAACCTACTGACCAGCAGCTCACACCCTACTGACCAGGAGTGGCCCCAGTGCCTCTAGGGGTGTAGAAAGGAAAATATGAGAAATTGTGTGTATGACTGTTTATATATCTGTGCGCTTTAACATGCTCCAGAAATTTGCTATAACATCTCACCTAAAGAGCACTCCCTCTGACAGTGCAGCACTCCCTCAGCATTGACCCTCCGACACTGCAGCACTCCCTCAGTACTGACCCTCCGACAGTGCAGCACTCCCTCAGTACTGACCCTCCGACAGTGTAGCACTCCCTCAGTACTGACCCTCCGACACTGCAGCACTCCCTCAGTACTGACCCTCCGACAGTGCAGCACTCCCTCAGTACTGACCCTCCGACAGTGCAGCATTCCCTCAGTACTGACCCTCCGACAGTGCAGCACTCCCTCAGTACTGACCCTCCGACAGTGCAGCACTCCCTCAGTACTGACCCTCCGACAGTGCAGCACTCCCTCAGTACTGACCCTCCGACAGTGCAGCACTCCCTCAGTACTGACCCTCCGACAGTGCAGCACTCCCTCAGTACTGACCCTCCGACAGTGCAGCACTCCCTCAGTACTGACCCTCTGACAGTGCAGCACTCCCTCAGTACTGCAGTGGAATGTCAGACTAGATATATGGTTCCTGCCTTTGTGGGGCTTGAACCCATGAGCTTTTGAGTGAGAAGTGAGTGATACCCTCTGAGTCACAGCTGCCGCACCCACCCCCACCTTTGACTAATCACTGTTTACCAGGTTTCTGTTAGCAAAGCCCTAACTTGTTTGTGATCTGTCAGTTAAAGTAGACCCACTCGAAGAGAAGTCCAAACATGCCTTGGAGAATATACTTGGCAAGTGAACAAACATGTGGGAGTTCTAAGAAACTGTAAACTGCTCTTTATAGCTGCTGCCATGGTAATTGGTGGGAGAGAGGAGAGACTCTTTCTGTTAAAGCTGCAATGTTGTTGACATTTGTTCGATGCTTCACCCTATCTATGGAGCTTGTGTGGTATAACCAAAACTACAACAAAAACCTGTATTTATATCGCGCATTAATGGAGCAAAACTTCTCAAGGTGCTCCACTGAAATGTTATCAGACACAATTTGACACCGAGCTACATAAGGAGATATTAGGGCAGGCAACCCAAAGCTCGGTCAAAGGGGTAGGTTTTAAGGAGCATCTTAAAGGAGGAGAGAGAGCCGGAGAGGTTTAGGCAGCTGAAGGTGAGGCCGCCAATGGTGCAGCAATTAAAATCGGGGATGGGCAAGAAGCCAGAATTGCAGGAACGCAAAGATCTCAGAGGGTTGTAGGGCTGGAGACAGTGAGGTGCGAGGGGCTGGAGACAGTGAGGTGCGAGGGGCTGGAGACCGTGAGGTGCGAGGGGCTGGAGACCGTGAGGTGCGAGGGGCTGGAGACAGTGAGGTGCGAGGGGCTGGAGACAGTGAGGTGCGAGGGGCTGGAGACAGTGAGGTGCGAGGGGCTGGAGACAGTGAGGTGCGAGGGGCTGGAGACAGTGAGATGCGAGGGGCTGGAGACAGTGAGGTGCCAGGCCGTGCAGGAATTTGAAAACAAGGATGGGTATTTTAAAATTAGTGGAGCTTTTCACAGGTACAATGCATGGTCACTTTGGTCAGGTACCATAGGCAGCTCGTACCCACGGAATTGAACCTTGGCACAAGACTGGCATGGGCAAGATGAGCTGAACAGCTTCCTCTTCAGATCACTCTTTCGAGAGAGGAAGGGCAACCTACACTAAAACAGGGGAAGGAACTGCAGCAGTGAAAAATAAATTGTTAAAAGGGGCAGTGCCTTTGTCTTTAAACAGGAGGAAACAAAAACAGGAGCCTTCCCCACAATAGCGATGTGATACTCTTAACATACGTTAAATATTTATGTGTTTGACAAGGAAAGAAAAAAGTTTTGCCGAGCATTCATTGATAACATTTTTCCTTTTATATGCTAGATGTTGCAGGTTGTGAGGAAACGCATTTATTTATTGTACAAATAAACTTCTACAGTTTCCATTTCATGTCAGCTCAGGAGGGTCAAAGATTAATTCTCACTCCAGCTTCTTACCAAAGGGATCAGTAATTGTCTGTTTTGTAACTGGGTGTTTGCACAGATGCACTGAGGGATTCCGCAGGCTATGGGCAGTGACATTCTCCTGTCCTTCTCCCTGTCATTCCTCAACGTTGGTACCTATAAATATCTCCTCTGATCCCGAGTGAGATTCCAATCTCCTCCCTCACTAATGCTATCGTCAGCAGCTCAGCTTCCTGTCTCGTGCCAAGTACTCCTCCTTCCGTGACTCCCAATATATCCCAAGTCCATCCCCGACTTGAATCCGGTTTCCGTATCTGTGTGGACGGCCCTTTCTAATGCCTCTCTCTCACACACCTGGTCAGGAAGCATGGCAGAGCCAAGGGTCTGAGACCCGCATCTCAAAACAGCAAAGTTGTCTTTGTTTCTATAGAGAGAGAATTGTCAGGGAGTTGACAAAGCTTTCACTCCCGTGAAATGTTCCAGAGGTGAAATATAAGGAGGCTCTTTCCAGACAGGATTTTTCACACAACTCACCTGTGCTCCATTGACAAGTGACCAAAAATGTTTTGCAAAGAGACGTGCCCGCAGCATTTATCTGTCTGTATCTATAAATTATACAAAGGACACGGCTAGAATTTCCTGTCTGTCACATTTCCCTGTCACTCCAATTTTGTGTCACACTTCTTTAGAACAACAGAAAGACTTTCCAGGAGTGCAAAATAGCAGCAAATACTGCAGTCGCTTAACCAATTCAGCTAGTGTTTACTTAACAGCAATTAGGCTTTGGAGCTTTAACACGATACACACCTATACTTTAGCAGCAGAATAATACATGGTGTGCCACAATGAAATAATGTTCCTCTCCAAAGCATCAGCTGGAGCTCAGTGTAGCACTCTTGCCTCAAATCAGAAGGTCACAGATTCAGGTCCCACTCCAGAGGTTTGAGCACAAAATCTAGACTGACCCTCCTAGTGCAGTACTGAGGGAGAGCTGCACTGTCAGAGGTGCCGTTTTTTAGATGAATCATTAAATGAGGCACTGCCTACCCTCTCTGGTGGACGTAAAAGATCCTACGGCTGCTATGTGAAGAAAGGCGGGGAGTTTGTCCCAGTGTCCTGAACAATATTTATCCCTCAACCAACATTATTAAAACTTGTTATCTCATTGCTGTTTCTGGGAGCTTGCTGTGCGCAAATTGGCTGCCATATTCCCTATATTGCAGCAAGAACTGCACTTCAATAAAGAACCTCATTGGCTGTAAAGCACTTTGGGACGTCCTGAGGTTGTGAAAGGCACTATCGAAATGCAAGTTCTTTTTTAAAAAAACTGTGGGGAGTAAATTAGAATCAAGAACTTAGAGGCACAGCAACAGAAGGCAATCTGGAAAATGAAGGTAATTGCAGCTATCAAGGAGAGGTCTTCCGGATTGGGATAATGATTTAAACAGTCACACCCAGTCTCCTATTCACACAGGATACAAGTGGGAAAGTAAACAAAGGGAACTTAAATCACAATTGTTTCCATAAATGAATGTGTGCATTAGCGAGGCGGGAGAACTGGCCTGATGTAAACTGCACAACAGATGCTCCCTCCAACCTCCCCCACACTGGTGTCTATGGAGGGAGAGAGGGAGAGAGAGAGGGGTCCCTGTTATATTAGAAAAAACAATCACTTGAGTTATTCTCACAGCTGCTGTGTCTCAGCAAAGGTATCACTGAATATTGAAAGCAGGAACATCTCAGGTGAGTTTAACAACTTCTGGAAGCTTATTGGCAATTTGTGCTTTGGTTTTCCTCAACTCCAGGCTCAGCTTCGTGCTGGAATGGGCAACGTTACCAGTACAATATCCTTCCGCTCCCTTCCCAAGTCTTCATGCATCAAACTACAAATTAGTTAATCCTCTGTCTCTCACCCCAATCTTCCCCATTGTTCTTTGTCCCCCCTCCCTTATCATTATCTCTCTATCCCTGCTCTTCCCTCTTTATCATAAATCCCATCTAGCAAGCCCTGCCACACGCCCACTGCTGTCACTCTTTCTACTCCTCCCACTGTCTTTTCCTCTCTTTATCTCCTGCTCGTTTGCAGTCTCTCTCCTTACACCGTGCTGCTGGTGGCTGCGAAGGTGATGGACTTGAACCAATTGGGCATCGGCCGAGATTCCCTTTTATTTCCTCAAAAGATAAATTCTGTGTGGTTGACAAAGCAGACAGTATTTCTCAATCATGATGAGGCTACAGGTCGTTGGCGTGGAGATCAGTGTCAGACTGTCAATCGGTAGAATATTTATTACCAGCTGAGGGTCTGGGCCAGACTGAGCTGATCCTAAATGTATCAGCCAGAAAACAGATAATGTAACAAAAGCAGTTCACAGAATGTTCAAAAATACAAACCACTTGGTGGGACCCCCTGTAAATACTGACACACTCCCCGGGACCCCCCTGTAAATACAGACACACTCCACGTGGACCCCCCTGTAAATACAGACACACTCCACGTGGACCCCCTGTAAATACTGACACACTACCCCGTTGACCCCCTGTAAATACTGACACACTCCTCATGGACCCCTTGTAAATACTGACACACTCCCAGGAACCCCCTGTAAATACTGACACACTCACCGGGGACCCGCTGTAAATACTGACACGGTCCCCGGGAACCCGCTGTAAATACTGACACACACCCAGGGACCTCCTGTAAATACTGACACACTCCCCATGGACCCCCTGTAAATACTGACACACTCCCAGGAACCTCCTGTAAATATTGAAACACTCACCGGGGACCCGCTGTAAATACTGACACACACCCCTGGGACCCCCTGTGAATACTGACACACACCCCAGGGACCTCCTGCAAATACTGACACACGACCCGTTGACCCCCTGTAAATACTGACACACTCCCCATGGACCCCCTGTAAATACTGACACACTCCCAGGGACCCCCTGTAAATACTGACACACTCCCAGGGACCCCCTGTAAATACTGACACACTCCCAGGGACCCCCTGTAAATACTGACACACTCACCGGGGACCCGCTGTAAATACTGACACGCTCCCCGGGAACACCCTGTCAATACTGACACACACCCAGGGACCTCCTGTAAATACTGACACACTCACCGGGGACCCGCTGTAAATACTGACACACTCCCCGGGAACCCCCTGTAAATACTGACATACTCCTCATGGACCCCCTGTAAATACTGACACACTCCCAGGAACCCCCTGTAAATACTGACACACTCACCGGGGACCCGCTGTAAATACTGACACACTCCCCGGGAACCCCCTGTAAATACTGACATACTCCTCATGGACCCCCTGTCAATACTGACACACACCCAGGGACCTCCTGTAAATACTGACACACTCCCCATGGACCCCCTGTAAATACTGACACACTCCCAGGAACCCCCTGTAAATACTAATACACTCCCCGGGGACCTCCTGTAAATACTGACACACTCACCAGGGACCCCCTGTAAATACTGACACATTCCCCAGGGACTCCCTGTAAATACAGACACACTCCCCGGGGACCCCCTGGAAATACTGACACACTCACCAGGGACCCCCTGTAAATACAGACACACTCCCCGGGGACACCCTGTAAATACCAACACGCTCCCCGGGGACCCCCTGTAAATACTGACACACTCCTCATGGACCCCCTGTAAATACTGACACACTCCCAGGAACCCCCTGTAAATACTGACACACACCCCGGGGACCCCCCCTGTTAGTACTGACACAATCCCAGCGATCTCCTGTAAATACTGATACACTCCCTCGGGACCCCCTGCAAATACTGACACACTCCCCGGGACCACCTGCAAATACTGACTCACTTCCAGGAGCCCCTGTAAATACTGACACATTCCCCGTTGACCCCCTGTAAATACTGACCCACTCCCCGTGGACCCCCTGTAAATACCGACACACTCCCCGGGACCACCTGTAAATACTGACACGCTCCCCGGGGACCCCCTGTCAATACTGACACACTCCCCTGGGACCCCCTGTAAATACTGACACACTACCCGTTGACCCCCTGTAAATACTGACACACTCCCCGGGGACCCCCTGTAAATACGGACACACTCCCAGGGACACCCTGTAAATACTGACACACTCCCCGGGACCCCCCTGTAAATACTGACAAGCTCCCCGGGATCCCCCTGTAAATACTGACACACTTCCAGGGACGCCCTGTAAATACTGACACACTCCCAGGGACCCCCTGTAAATACTGACACACTCACCGGGGACCCGCTGTAAATACTGACACGCTCCCCGGGAACACCCTGTCAATACTGACACACTCCCCTGGGACCCCCTGTAAATACTGACACACTACCCGTTGACCCCCTGTAAATACTGACACACTCCCCGGGGACCCCCTGTAAATACTGACACACTCCCCGGGGACCCCCTGTAAATACTGACACACTTCCAGGGACGCCCTGTAAATAGTGACACACTCCCCGTGGACCCCCCTGTAAATACTGACCCACTCCCCGGGACCCCCCTGTAAATACTGACACGCTCCCCGGGGACCCCCTGTAAATACTGACACACTTCCAGGGACGCCCTGTAAATACTGACACACTCCCAGGGACCCCCTGTAAATACTGACACACTCACCGGGGACCCGCTGTAAATACTGACACGCTCCCCGGGAACACCCTGTCAATACTGACACACTCCCCTGGGACCCCCTGTAAATACTGACACACTACCCGTTGACCCCCTGTAAATACTGACACACTCCCCGGGGACCCCCTGTAAATACTGACACACACCCAGGGACACCCTGTAAATACGGACACACTCCCAGGGACACCCTGTAAATAATGACACACTCCCTGGGACCCCCCCGTAAATACTGACACACTCCCCGGGGACCCCCTGTAAATACTGACACACTCCCAGGGACCCCCTGTAAATATTAACACACTCCCCGGAGACCCCCTGAAAATACTGACACACACCCTGGGACCCCGCCTGTTAATACTGACACAATCCCAGCGATCTCCTGTAAATACTGACACACTCCCCTGGGACCCCCTGTCAATACTGACACATTCCCCGGGAATTCATGTAAATACTGATACACTCCCTTGGGACCCCCTGCAAATACTGACACACTCCCCGGGACCACCTGCAAATACTGACTCACTTCCAGGGACCCCCTGTAAATACTGACACACTCCCAGGGACCCCCTGTAAATACTGACCCTGCAAATACAGACACATTCCCTGGGGACCCCCTGTAAATATTGACCTGCTCCCCAGGAGCCCCTGTAAATACTGACACATTTCCCAGGGACGTCCTGTAAATACTGACACATACCCAGGGACCCCCTGTAAATACTGACCCTGCAAATACAGACACATTCCCTGGGGACCCCCTGTAAATATTGACCTGCTCCCCAGGAGCCCCTGTAAATACTGACACATTTCCCAGGGACCTCATGTAAACACTGATACATTCCCCAGGGACGTCCTGTAAATACTAACACATACCCAGGGACCCCCTGTAAATACTGACCCTGCAAATACAGACACATTCCCTGGGGACCCCCTGTAAATATTGACCTGCTCCCCAGGAGCCCCTGTAAATACTGACACATTTCCCAGGGACCTCATGTAAACACTGATACATTTCCCAGGGACGTCCTGTAAATACTGACACATACCCAGGGACCCCCTGTAAATACTGACCCTGCAAATACAGACACATTCCCTGGGGACCCCCTGTAAATATTGACCTGCTCCCCAGGAGCCCCTGTAAATACTGACACATTTCCCAGGGACCTCATGTAAATACTGACACACTCCCAGGGACCCCCTGTAAATAATGACACACTCACCGGGGACCCGCTGTAAATACTGACACGCCCCCCGTGACCCCCTTGTAAATACTGACACACACCACGGGACCCCCTGTAAATAGTGACACACACCACGGGACCCCCTTGTAAATACTGACACACACCACGGGACCCCCCTGTAAATACTGACACGCCCCCCGTGACCCCCTTGTAAATACTGACACACACCACGGGACCCCCTGTAAATACCGACACAGTCCCCGTGGACCCCCTGTAAATACTGACACAGTCCCCGTGGACCCCCTGTAAATACTGACACACTCCCCGTGGACCCCCTGTAAATACAGACACACTCCCCGTGGACCCCCTGTAAATACAGACACACACCACGGGACCCCCTGTAAATACCGACACAGTCCCCGTGGACCCCCTGTAAATACTGACACATTCCACGTGGACCCCCTGTAAATACAGACAAGCTCCCCGGGATCCCCCTGTAAATACTGACACACACCACGGGACCCCCTGTAAATAGTGACACACTCCCCGTTGACCCCCTGTAAATACTGACACAGTCCCCGTGGACCCCCTGTAAATACTGACCCACTCCCCGGGACCCCCCTGTAAATACCGACACACTCCCCGGGACCACCTGTAAATACTGACACGCTCCCCGGGACCCCCCTGTAAATACCGACACACTCCCCGGGACCACCTGTAAATACTGACACGCTCCCCGGGACCCCCCTGTAAATACTGACAAGCTCCCCGGGATCCCCCTGTAAATACTGACACACACCACGGGACCCCCTGTAAATAGTGACACACTCCCCGTTGACCCCCTGTAAATACTGACACAGTCCCCGTGGACCCCCTGTAAATACTGACCCACTCCCCGGGACCCCCCTGTAAATACCGACACACTCCCCGGGACCACCTGTAAATACTGACACACTACCCGTTGACCCCCTGTAAATACTGACACGCTCCCCGGGGACCCCCTGTAAATACTGACACACTTCCAGGGACGCCCTGTAAAGACTGACACACTCCCAGGGACCCCCTGTAAATACTGACACACTCACCGGTGACACGCTGTAAATACTGACACGCTCCCCGGGAACACCCTGTCAATACTGACACACTCCCCTGGGACCCCCTGTAAATACTGACACACTACCCGTTGACCCCCTGTAAATACTGACACACTCCCCGGGGACCCCCTGTAAATACTGACACACACCCAGGGACACCCTGTAAATACGGACACACTCCCAGGGACACCCTGTAAATACTGACACACTCCCCGGGACCCCCCCGTAAATACTGACACACTCCCCAGGGACCCCCTGTAAATACTGACACACTCCCAGGGACCCCTTGTAAATATTAACACACTCCCCGGAGACCCCCTGAAAATACTGACACACACCCTGGGACCCCGCCTGTTAGTACTGACACAATCCCAGCGATCTCCTGTAAATACTGACACACTCCCCTGGGACCCCCTGTCAATACTGACACATTCCCCGGGAATCCATGTAAATACTGATACACTCCCTTGGGACCCCCTGCAAATACTGACACACTCCCCGGGACCACCTGCAAATACTGACTCACTTCCAGGGACCCCCTGTAAATACTGACACACTCCCAGGGACCCCCTGTAAATACTGACCCTGCAAATACAGACACATTCCCTGGGGACCCCCTGTAAATATTGACCTGCTCCCCAGGAGCCCCTGTAAATACTGACACATTTCCCAGGGACGTCCTGTAAATACTGACACATACCCAGGGACCCCCTGTAAATACTGACCCTGCAAATACAGACACATTCCCTGGGGACCCCCTGTAAATATTGACCTGCTCCCCAGGAGCCCCTGTAAATACTGACACATTTCCCAGGGACCTCATGTAAACACTGATACATTTCCCAAGGACGTCCTGTAAATACTGACACATACCCAGGGACCCCCTGTAAATACTGACCCTGCAAATACAGACACATTCCCTGGGGACCCCCTGTAAATATTGACCTGCTCCCCAGGAGCCCCTGTAAATACTGACACATTTCCCAGGGACCTCATGTAAATACTGACACACTCCCAGGGACCCCCTGTAAATAATGACACACTCACCGGGGACCCGCTGTAAATACTGACACGCCCCCCGTGACCCCCTTGTAAATACTGACACACACCACGGGACCCCCTGTAAATAGTGACACACACCACGGGACCCCCTTGTAAATACTGACACACACCACGGGACCCCCCTGTAAATACTGACACGCCCCCCGTGACCCCCTTGTAAATACTGACACACACCACGGGACCCCCTGTAAATACCGACACAGTCCCCGTGGACCCCCTGTAAATACTGACACAGTCCCCGTGGACCCCCTGTAAATACTGACACACTCCCCGTGGACCCCCTGTAAATACAGACACACTCCCCGTGGACCCCCTGTAAATACAGACACACACCACGGGACCCCCTGTAAATACCGACACAGTCCCCGTGGACCCCCTGTAAATACTGACACATTCCACGTGGACCCCCTGTAAATACAGACAAGCTCCCCGGGATCCCCCTGTAAATACTGACACACACCACGGGACCCCCTGTAAATAGTGACACACTCCCCGTTGACCCCCTGTAAATACTGACACAGTCCCCGTGGACCCCCTGTAAATACTGACCCACTCCCCGGGACCCCCCTGTAAATACCGACACACTCCCCGGGACCACCTGTAAATACTGACACGCTCCCCGGGACCCCCCTGTAAATACTGACAAGCTCCCCGGGATCCCCCTGTAAATACTGACACACACCACGGGACCCCCTGTAAATAGTGACACACTCCCCGTTGACCCCCTGTAAATACTGACACAGTCCCCGTGGACCCCCTGTAAATACTGACCCACTCCCCGGGACCCCCCTGTAAATACCGACACACTCCCCGGGACCACCTGTAAATACTGACACACTACCCGTTGACCCCCTGTAAATACTGACACGCTCCCCGGGGACCCCCTGTAAATACTGACACACTTCCAGGGACGCCCTGTAAAGACTGACACACTCCCAGGGACCCCCTGTAAATACTGACACACTCACCGGTGACACGCTGTAAATACTGACACGCTCCCCGGGAACACCCTGTCAATACTGACACACTCCCCTGGGACCCCCTGTAAATACTGACACACTACCCGTTGACCCCCTGTAAATACTGACACACTACCCGTTGACCCCCTGTAAATACTGACACACTCCCCGGGGACCCCCTGTAAATACTGACACACACCCAGGGACACCCTGTAAATACGGACACACTCCCAGGGACACCCTGTAAATACTGACACACTCCCCGGGACCCCCCCGTAAATACTGACACACTCCCCAGGGACCCCCTGTAAATACTGACACACTCCCAGGGACCCCTTGTAAATATTAACACACTCCCCGGAGACCCCCTGAAAATACTGACACACACCCTGGGACCCCGCCTGTTAGTACTGACACAATCCCAGCGATCTCCTGTAAATACTGACACACTCCCCTGGGACCCCCTGTCAATACTGACACATTCCCCGGGAATCCATGTAAATACTGATACACTCCCTTGGGACCCCCTGCAAATACTGACACACTCCCCGGGACCACCTGCAAATACTGACTCACTTCCAGGGACCCCCTGTAAATACTGACACACTCCCAGGGACCCCCTGTAAATACTGACCCTGCAAATACAGACACATTCCCTGGGGACCCCCTGTAAATATTGACCTGCTCCCCAGGAGCCCCTGTAAATACTGACACATTTCCCAGGGACCTCATGTAAACACTGATACATTCCCCAGGGACGTCCTGTAAATACTGACACATACCCAGGGACCTCCTGTAAATACTGACACACTCCCAGGGACCCCCTGTAAATAATGACACACTCACCGGGGACCCGCTGTAAATACTGACACGCCCCCCGTGACCCCACTGTAAATACTGACACACACCACGGGACCCCCTGTAAATACTGACACACTCCCCGTTGACCCCCTGTAAATACTGACACAGTCCCCGTGGACCCCCTGTAAATACTGACACAGTCCCCGTGGACCCCCTGTAAATACTGACACAGTCCCCGGGGACCCCCTGTAAATACTGACACAGTCCCCGTGGACCCCCTGTAAATACTGACACACTCCACGTGGACCCCCTGTAAATACTGACCCACTCCCCGTTGACCCCCTGTAAATACTGACACAGTCCCCGTGGACCCCCTGTAAATACTGACACACTCCACGTGGACCCCCTGTAAATACTGACCCACTCCCCGTTGACCCCCTGTAAATACTGACACAGTCCCCGTGGACCCCCTGTCAATACTGACACACTCCCCGGGACCCCCCTGTAAATACTGACAAGCTCCCCGGGATCCCCCTGTAAATACTGACACACACCACGGGACCCCCTGTAAATACTGACACTCCCCGGGACCCCCCTGTAAATACCGACACACTCCCCGGGACCACCTGTAAATACTGACACGCTCCCCGGGACCACCTGCAAATACTGACTCACTTCCAGGGACCCCCTGTAAATACTGACACACTCCCAGGGACCCCCTGTAAATACTGACCCTGCAAATACAGACACATTCCCTGGGGACCCCCTGTAAATATTGACCTGCTCCCCAGGAGCCCCTGTAAATACTGACACATTTCCCAGGGACCTCATGTAAACACTGATACATTCCCCAGGGACGTCCTGTAAATACTGACACACACCACGGGACCCCCTGTAAATACTGACACTCCCCGGGACCCCCCTGTAAATACCGACACACTCCCCGGGACCACCTGTAAATACTGACACGCTCCCCGGGACCACCTGTAAATACTGACACGCTCCCCGGGAGCCCCTTGTAAATACTGACACACTACCCGCTGACCCCCTGTAAATACTGACACACTCCCCATGCACCCCCTGTAAATACTGAGACACTCCCAGGGTCCCGCTGTAAATACTGACATGCTCCCGGGGACACCCCCTGTAAAAACAGACACTGTAAATACAGACACATTCCCCGGGGACCCCCTGTAAATACTGACACACTCCCAGGAACCCCCTGTAAATACTGACACACTCACCGGGGACCACCTGTAAATACTGACACACTACCCCGTTGACCCCCTGTAAATACTGACACACTCCTCATGGACCCCCCGTAAATACTGACACACTCCCAAGAACCCCCTGTAAATACTGACACACTCACCGGGGACCACCTGTAAATACTGACACACTACCCGTTGACCTCCTGTAAATACTGACACACTCCCAGGAACCCCCTGTAAATACTGACACACACCCAGGGACCTCCTGTAAATACTGACACACTCCCCATGGACCCCCTGTCAATACTGACACGCTCCCCGGGAACCCCCTGTCAATACTGACACACCCAGGGACCTCCTGTAAATACTGACACACTCCCCATGGACCCACTGTAAATACTGACACACTCCCAGGAACCCCCTGTAAATACTGACACACACCCAGGGACCTCCTGTAAATACTGACACACTCCCCATGGACCCCCTGTCAATACTGACACGCTCCCCGGGAACCCCCTGTCAATACTGACACACCCAGGGACCTCCTGTAAATACTGACACACTCACCGGGGACCCGCTGAAAATACTGACACGCTCCCCGGGAACCCCCTGTCAATACTGACACGCACCCAGGGACCTCCTGTAAATACTGACACACTCCCCAGGGACCACCTGTAAATACTGACACACTACCCGTTGACCCCCTGTAAATACTGACACACTCCTCATGGACCCCCTGTAAATACTGACACACTCCCAGGAACCCCCTGTAAATACTGACACACTCACCGGGGACCCGCTGTAAATACTGACACGCTCCCCAGGAAACCCCTCTCAATACTGACACACTCCCCTGGGACCCCCTGTAAATACTGACACACTCCCAGGAACCCCCTGTAAATACTGACACACTCACCGGGGACCCGCTGTAAATACTGACACGGTCCCCGGGAACCCCCTGTCAATACTGACACACACCCCATGGACCCCCTGTAAATACTGACACACTCCCAGGGACCCCCTGTAAATACTGACACACTCCCCATGGACCCCCTGTAAATACTGACACACTCCCAGGGACCCCCTGTAAATACTAACCCCTTCCCAGAAACCCCCTGTAAATACTGACACACTCACCAGGGACCACCAGTAAATACTGACACACTGCCCGTTAACTCCCTCTAAATACTAACACCTTCCCAGAAACCCCCTGTAAATACTGACACACTCACCGTGGACCACCTGTAAATACTGACACACTCACCGTGGACCCCCTATAAATACTGACACACTCCTCATGGACCTCCTGTAAATACTGACACACTCCTCATGGACCCCCTGTAAATACTGACACACTCCCAGGAACCCCCTGTAAATACTGACACACTCCTCATGGACCCCCTGTAAATACTGACACACTCCCAGGAACCCCCTGTAAATACTGACACACTCACCGGGGACCACCTGTAAATACTGACACACTCCCAGGAACCCCCTGTAAATACTGACACACTCACCGGGGACCACCTGTAAATACTGACACACTCCCAGGAACCCCCTGTAAATACTGACACACTCACCGGGGACCACCTGTAAATACTGACACACTACCCGTTGATCCCCTGTAAATACTGACACACTCCTCATGGACCCCCTGTAAATACTGACCATGTCCCCAGGAACCCCCTGTAAATACTGACACACTCACCGGGGACCACCTGTAAATACTGACACACTACCCGTTGATCCCCTGTAAATACTGACACAGTCCCAGGGACACCCTGTAAATACTGACACACTCCCCGGGAACCCCCTGTCAATACTGACACACACCCAGGGACCTCCTGTAAATACTAACACACTCCCCATGGACCCCCTGTAAATACTGACGCACTCCTCATGGACCCCCTGTAAATACTGACACACTCCCAGGAACCCCCTGTAAATACTGATACACTCCCCGGGGACCTCCAGTAAATACTGACACACTCACCAGGGACCCCCTGTAAATACTGACACATTCCCCAGGGACTCCCTGCAAATACAGACACACTCCCCGGGGACCCCCTGGAAATACTGACACACTCACCAGGGACCCCCTGTAAATACTGACACACTCCCCGGGGACACCCCTGTAAATACAGACACATTCCCCGGGGACCCTCTGTAAATACTGACACATTCCCCGGGGACCCTCTGTAAATACTGACACACTCCCCGGGGACACCCTGTAAATACCAACACGCTCCCCGGGGACCCCCTGTAAAAACTGACACACTCCCCGGTGAGCCCCTGTAAAAATTGACACACTCCCCATGACCCCCTGAAAATACTGACACACTCCCCAGGGCCCCCAGTAAATACTGACACACTCACAGGGAACCCCGCCCCCCTGTAAATACTGACACTCCCAGTAGCCCCTGTAAATACTGACACACTCCCCGGGGACCCCCTGTAAATGCTGACACACTCCCCAGGGCCCCCTGTAAACACTGACACACTCACAGGGAACCCCCCCCCTGTCAATACTGACACACTCCCAGTAGCCCCTGTAAATACTGACATACTCCCCAGGACCCCCTGTAAATACTGACACACTCCCCAGGGCCCCCTGTAAATACTGACATACTCCCCAGGACCCCCTGTAAATGCTGAAACACTCCCCAGGGCCCCCTGTAAATACTGACATACTCCCCAGGACCCCCTGTAAATGCTGAAATACTCCCCATGACCCCCTGAAGATACTGACACACTCCCCAGGACCCCCTGTAAATACTGACATACTCCCCAGGACCCCCTGTAAATACTGACACACTCCCCAGGGCCCCCTGTAAACACTGACACACTCACAGGGAACCCCCCCCCCTGTCAATACTGACACACTCCCAGTAGCCCCTGTAAATACCGACACACTCCCCGGGACCACCTGTAAATACTGACACGCTCCCCGGGACCCCCCTGTAAATACTGACAAGCTCCCCGGGATCCCCCTGTAAATACTGACACACACCACGGGACCCCCTGTAAATAGTGACACACTCCCCGTTGACCCCCTGTAAATACTGACACAGTCCCCGTGGACCCCCTGTAAATACTGACCCACTCCCCGGGACCCCCCTGTAAATACCGACACACTCCCCGGGACCACCTGTAAATACTGACACACTACCCGTTGACCCCCTGTAAATACTGACACGCTCCCCGGGGACCCCCTGTAAATACTGACACACTTCCAGGGACGCCCTGTAAAGACTGACACACTCCCAGGGACCCCCTGTAAATACTGACACACTCACCGGTGACACGCTGTAAATACTGACACGCTCCCCGGGAACACCCTGTCAATACTGACACACTCCCCTGGGACCCCCTGTAAATACTGACACACTACCCGTTGACCCCCTGTAAATACTGACACACTCCCCGGGGACCCCCTGTAAATACTGACACACACCCAGGGACACCCTGTAAATACGGACACACTCCCAGGGACACCCTGTAAATACTGACACACTCCCCGGGACCCCCCCGTAAATACTGACACACTCCCCAGGGACCCCCTGTAAATACTGACACACTCCCAGGGACCCCTTGTAAATATTAACACACTCCCCGGAGACCCCCTGAAAATACTGACACACACCCTGGGACCCCGCCTGTTAGTACTGACACAATCCCAGCGATCTCCTGTAAATACTGACACACTCCCCTGGGACCCCCTGTCAATACTGACACATTCCCCGGGAATCCATGTAAATACTGATACACTCCCTTGGGACCCCCTGCAAATACTGACACACTCCCCGGGACCACCTGCAAATACTGACTCACTTCCAGGGACCCCCTGTAAATACTGACACACTCCCAGGGACCCCCTGTAAATACTGACCCTGCAAATACAGACACATTCCCTGGGGACCCCCTGTAAATATTGACCTGCTCCCCAGGAGCCCCTGTAAATACTGACACATTTCCCAGGGACGTCCTGTAAATACTGACACATACCCAGGGACCCCCTGTAAATACTGACCCTGCAAATACAGACACATTCCCTGGGGACCCCCTGTAAATATTGACCTGCTCCCCAGGAGCCCCTGTAAATACTGACACATTTCCCAGGGACCTCATGTAAACACTGATACATTCCCCAGGGACGTCCTGTAAATACTAACACATACCCAGGGACCCCCTGTAAATACTGACCCTGCAAATACAGACACATTCCCTGGGGACCCCCTGTAAATATTGACCTGCTCCCCAGGAGCCCCTGTAAATACTGACACATTTCCCAGGGACCTCATGTAAACACTGATACATTTCCCAGGGACGTCCTGTAAATACTGACACATACCCAGGGACCCCCTGTAAATACTGACCCTGCAAATACAGACACATTCCCTGGGGACCCCCTGTAAATATTGACCTGCTCCCCAGGAGCCCCTGTAAATACTGACACATTTCCCAGGGACCTCATGTAAATACTGACACACTCCCAGGGACCCCCTGTAAATAATGACACACTCACCGGGGACCCGCTGTAAATACTGACACGCCCCCCGTGACCCCCTTGTAAATACTGACACACACCACGGGACCCCCTGTAAATAGTGACACACACCACGGGACCCCCTTGTAAATACTGACACACACCACGGGACCCCCCTGTAAATATTGACACGCCCCCCGTGACCCCCTTGTAAATACTGACACACACCACGGGACCCCCTGTAAATACCGACACAGTCCCCGTGGACCCCCTGTAAATACTGACACAGTCCCCGTGGACCCCCTGTAAATACTGACACACTCCCCGTGGACCCCCTGTAAATACAGACACACTCCCCGTGGACCCCCTGTAAATACAGACACACACCACGGGACCCCCTGTAAATACCGACACAGTCCCCGTGGACCCCCTGTAAATACTGACACATTCCACGTGGACCCCCTGTAAATACAGACAAGCTCCCCGGGATCCCCCTGTAAATACTGACACACACCACGGGACCCCCTGTAAATAGTGACACACTCCCCGTTGACCCCCTGTAAATGCTGACACAGTCCCCGTGGACCCCCTGTAAATACTGACCCACTCCCCGGGACCCCCCTGTAAATACCGACACACTCCCCGGGACCACCTGTAAATACTGACACGCTCCCCGGGACCCCCCTGTAAATACTGACAAGCTCCCCGGGATCCCCCTGTAAATACTGACACACACCACGGGACCCCCTGTAAATAGTGACACACTCCCCGTTGACCCCCTGTAAATACTGACACAGTCCCCGTGGACCCCCTGTAAATACTGACCCACTCCCCGGGACCCCCCTGTAAATACCGACACACTCCCCGGGACCACCTGTAAATACTGACACACTACCCGTTGACCCCCTGTAAATACTGACACGCTCCCCGGGGACCCCCTGTAAATACTGACACACTTCCAGGGACGCCCTGTAAAGACTGACACACTCCCAGGGACCCCCTGTAAATACTGACACACTCCCCGGGACCCCCCCGTAAATACTGACACACTCCCCAGGGACCCCCTGTAAATACTGACACACTCCCAGGGACCCCTTGTAAATATTAACACACTCCCCGGAGACCCCCTGAAAATACTGACACACACCCTGGGACCCCGCCTGTTAGTACTGACACAATCCCAGCGATCTCCTGTAAATACTGACACACTCCCCTGGGACCCCCTGTCAATACTGACACATTCCCCGGGAATCCATGTAAATACTGATACACTCCCTTGGGACCCCCTGCAAATACTGACACACTCCCCGGGACCACCTGCAAATACTGACTCACTTCCAGGGACCCCCTGTAAATACTGACACACTCCCAGGGACCCCCTGTAAATACTGACCCTGCAAATACAGACACATTCCCTGGGGACCCCCTGTAAATATTGACCTGCTCCCCAGGAGCCCCTGTAAATACTGACACATTTCCCAGGGACCTCATGTAAACACTGATACATTCCCCAGGGACGTCCTGTAAATACTGACACATACCCAGGGACCTCCTGTAAATACTGACACACTCCCAGGGACCCCCTGTAAATAATGACACACTCACCGGGGACCCGCTGTAAATACTGACACGCCCCCCGTGACCCCACTGTAAATACTGACACACACCACGGGACCCCCTGTAAATACTGACACACTCCCCGTTGACCCCCTGTAAATACTGACACAGTCCCCGTGGACCCCCTGTAAATACTGACACAGTCCCCGGGACCCCCTGTAAATACTGACACAGTCCCCGGGGACCCCCTGTAAATACTGACACAGTCCCCGTGGACCCCCTGTAAATACTGACACAGTCCCCGGGGACCCCCTGTAAATACTGACACAGTCCCCGTGGACCCCCTGTAAATACTGACACACTCCACGTGGACCCCCTGTAAATACTGACCCACTCCCCGTTGACCCCCTGTACATACTGACACAGTCCCCGTGGACCCCCTGTAAATACTGACACACTCCACGTGGACCCCCTGTAAATACTGACCCACTCCCCGTTGACCCCCTGTAAATACTGACACAGTCCCCGTGGACCCCCTGTCAATACTGACACACTCCCCGGGACCCCCCTGTAAATACTGACAAGCTCCCCGGGATCCCCCTGTAAATACTGACACACACCACGGGACCCCCTGTAAATACTGACACTCCCCGGGACCCCCCTGTAAATACCGACACACTCCCCGGGACCACCTGTAAATACTGACACGCTCCCCGGGACCACCTGCAAATACTGACTCACTTCCAGGGACCCCCTGTAAATACTGACACACTCCCAGGGACCCCCTGTAAATACTGACCCTGCAAATACAGACACATTCCCTGGGGACCCCCTGTAAATATTGACCTGCTCCCCAGGAGCCCCTGTAAATACTGACACATTTCCCAGGGACCTCATGTAAACACTGATACATTCCCCAGGGACGTCCTGTAAATACTGACACATACCCAGGGACCTCCTGTAAATACTGACACACTCCCAGGGCCCCCCTGTAAATAATGACACACTCACCGGGGACCCGCTGTAAATACTGACACGCCCCCCGTGACCCCACTGTAAATACTGACACACACCACGGGACCCCCTGTAAATACTGACACACTCCCCGTTGACCCCCTGTAAATACTGACACAGTCCCCGTGGACCCCCTGTAAATACTGACACAGTCCCCGTGGACCCCCTGTAAATACTGACACAGTCCCCGGGGACCCCCTGTAAATACTGACACAGTCCCCGTGGACCCCCTGTAAATACTGACACACTCCACGTGAACCCCCTGTAAATACTGACCCACTCCCCGTTGACCCCCTGTAAATACTGACACAGTCCCCGTGGACCCCCTGTAAATACTGACACACTCCACGTGGACCCCCTGTAAATACTGACCCACTCCCCGTTGACCCCCTGTAAATACTGACACAGTCCCCGTGGACCCCCTGTCAATACTGACACACTCCCCGGGACCCCCCTGTAAATACTGACAAGCTCCCCGGGATCCCCCTGTAAATACTGACACACACCACGGGACCCCCTGTAAATACTGACACTCCCCGGGACCCCCCTGTAAATACCGACACACTCCCCGGGACCACCTGTAAATACTGACACGCTCCCCGGGACCACCTGTAAATACTGACACGCTCCCCGGGAGCCCCCTGTAAATACTGACACACTACCCGCTGACCCCCTGTAAATACTGACACACTCCCCATGCACCCCCTGTAAATACTGAGACACTCCCAGGGTCCCGCTGTAAATACTGACATGCTCCCGGGGACACCCCCTGTAAAAACAGACACTGTAAATACAGACACATTCCCCGGGGACCCCCTGTAAATACTGACACACTCCCAGGAACCCCCTGTAAATACTGACACACTCACCGGGGACCACCTGTAAATACTGACACACTACCCCGTTGACCCCCTGTAAATACTGACACACTCCTCATGGACCCCCCGTAAATACTGACACACTCCCAAGAACCCCCTGTAAATACTGACACACTCACCGGGGACCACCTGTAAATACTGACACACTCCCAGGAACCCCCTGTAAATACTGACACACACCCAGGGACCTCCTGTAAATACTGACACACTCCCAGGAACCCCCTGTAAATACTGACACACACCCAGGGACCTCCTGTAAATACTGACACACTCCCCATGGACCCCCTGTCAATACTGACACGCTCCCCGGGAACCCCCTGTCAATACTGACACACCCAGGGACCTCCTGTAAATACTGACACACTCCCCATGGACCCACTGTAAATACTGACACACTCCCAGGAAGCCCTTGTAAATACTGACACACTCACCGGGGACCCGCTGAAAATACTGACACGCTCCCCGGGAACCCCCTGTCAATACTGACACGCACCCAGGGACCTCCTGTAAATACTGACACACTCCCCAGGGACCACCTGTAAATACTGACACACTACCCGTTGACCCCCTGTAAATACTGACACACTCCTCATGGACCCCCTGTAAATACTGACACACTCCCAGGAACCCCCTGTAAATACTGACACACTCACCGGGGACCCGCTGTAAATACTGACACGCTCCCCAGGAAACCCCTCTCAATACTGACACACTCCCCTGGGACCCCCTGTAAATACTGACACACTCCCAGGAACCCCCTGTAAATACTGACACACTCACCGGGGACCCGCTGTAAATACTGACACGGTCCCCGGGAACCCCCTGTCAATACTGACACACACCAGGGACCTCCTGTAAATACTGACACACTCCCCATGGACCCCCTGTAAATACTGACACACTCCCAGGGACCCCCTGTAAATACTAACCCCTTCCCAGAAACCCCCTGTAAATACTGACACACTCACCAGGGACCACCAGTAAATACTGACACACTGCCCGTTAACTCCCTGTAAATACTGACACACTCCCAGGGACCCCCTGTAAATACTAACACCTTCCCAGAAACCCCCTGTAAATACTAACACCTTCCCAGAAACCCCCTGTAAATACTGACACACTCCCAGGGACCCCCTGTAAATACTAACACCTTCCCAGAAACCCCCTGTAAATACTAACACCTTCCCAGAAACCCCCTGTAAATACTGACACACTCACCGTGGACCCCCTATAAATACTGACACACTCCTCATGGACCTCCTGTAAATACTGACACACTCCTCATGGACCCCCTGTAAATACTGACACACTCCCAGGAACCCCCTGTAAATACTGACACACTCCTCATGGACCCCCTGTAAATACTGACACACTCCCAGGAACCCCCTGTAAATACTGACACACTCACCGGGGACCACCTGTAAATACTGACACACTCCCAGGAACCCCCTGTAAATACTGACACACTCACCGGGGACCACCTGTAAATACTGACACACTACCCGTTGATCCCCTGTAAATACTGACACAGTCCTCATGGACCCCCTGTAAATACTGACCATGTCCCCGGGAACCCCCTGTCAATACTGACACACACCCAGGGACCTCCTGTAAATACTAATACACTCCCCATGGACCCCCTGTAAATACTGACGCACTCCTCATGGACCCCCTGTAAATACTGACACACTCCCAGGAACCCCCTGTAAATACTGATACACTCCCCGGGGACCTCCAGTAAATACTGACACACTCACCAGGGACCCCCTGTAAATACTGACACATTCCCCAGGGACTCCCTGCAAATACAGACACACTCCCCGGGGACCCCCTGGAAATACTGACACACTCACCAGGGACCCCCTGTAAGTACTGACACATTCCCCGGGGACCCTCTGTAAATACTGACACACTCCCCGGGGACACCCTGTAAATACCAACACGCTCCCCGGGGACCCCCTGTAAAAACTGACACACTCCCCGGTGAGCCCCTGTAAAAATTGACACACTCCCCATGACCCCCTGAAAATACTGACACACTCCCCAGGACCCCCTGTAAATACTGACATACTCCCCAGGGCCCCCAGTAAATACTGACACACTCCCCAGGGCCCCCTGTAAATACTGACATACTCCCCAGGACCCCCTGTAAATGCTGAAACACTCCCCATGACCCCCTGAAGATACTGACACACTCCCCAGGACCCCCTGTAAATACTGACATACTCCCCAGGACCCCCTGTAAATGCTGACACACTCCCCAGGGCCCCCTGTAAACACTGACACACTCCCCAGGGCCCCCTGTAAATACTGACATACTCCCCAGGACCCCCTGTAAATGCTGAAACACTCCCCATGACCCCCTGAAGATACTGACACACTCCCCAGGACCCCCTGTAAATACTGACATACTCCCCAGGACCCCCTGTAAATGCTGACACACTCCCCAGGGCCCCCTGTAAACACTGACACACTCCCCAGGGCCCCCTGTAAATACTGACATACTCCCCAGGACCCCCTGTAAATGCTGAAACACTCCCCATGACCCCCTGAAGATACTGACACACTCCCCAGGACCCCCTGTAAATACTGACATACTCCCCAGGACCCCCTGTAAATGCTGACACACTCCCCAGGACCCCCTGTAAATACTGACATACTCCCCAGGACCCCCTGTAAATACTGACACACTCCCCGGGGACACCCTGTAAATACCAACACGCTCCCCGGGGACCCCCTGTAAAAACTGACACACTCCCCGGTGAGCCCCTGTAAAAATTGACACACTCCCCATGACCCCCTGAAAATACTGACACACTCCCCAGGACCCCCTGTAAATACTGACATACTCCCCAGGGCCCCCAGTAAATACTGACACACTCACAGGGAACCCCCCCCCCCTGTAAATACTGACACTCCCAGTAGCCCCTGTAAATACTGACATACGCCCCAGGACCCACTGTAAATACTGACACACTCCCCAGGGCCCCCTGTAAATACTGACATACTCCCCAGGACCCCCTGTAAATGCTGAAACACTCCCCAGGACCCCCTGTAAATGCTGACACACTCCCCAGGGCCCCCTGTAAACACTGACACACTCACAGGGAACCCCCCCCCCTGTCAATACTGACACACTCCCAGTAGCCCCTGTAAATACTGACATACTCCCCAGGACCCCCTGTAAATGCTGAAACACTCCCCAGGGCCCCCTGTAAATACTGACACACTCCCCGGGGACCCCCTGTAAATACTGACATACTCCCCAGGACCCCCTGCAAATACTGACACACTCCCCAGGGCCCCCTGTAAATACTGACACACTCCCCGGGGACCCCCTGTAAATACTGACACACTCACCAGTGATCCCCTGTAAATACTGACACACTCCCCGGGTATCCCCTGTAAATACTGACACACTCCCCAGGGACACCATGTAAATACTGACACACTCCCCGTGGACCCCTGTAAATACTGACACACTCACCAGTGATCCCCTGTAAAAACTGACACACTCCCCGGGGACCCCCCTGTAAATACTGACACACTCCCCGGGACCACCTGCAAATACTGACTCACTTCCAGGGACCCCCTGTAAATACTGACACACTCCCGGACCCCCTGTAAATACGGACACACTCCCAGGGACCCCCTGTAAATACTGACACACTCCCCGGGGACCCCCTGTAAACACTGACACAAATTCTGGGACCCCCCCTGTTAGTACTGACACAATCCCAGCGACCTCCTGTAAATAGTGACACACTCCCAGGGACCCCCTGTAAATACTGACATGCTCCCGGGGACGCCCCCTGTAAAAACTGACCCTGTAAATACTGACACATTTCCCAGCGACCCCATGTAAATACTGAAACATTCCCCGGGGACCCCCTGTAAATACTAACACACACCCAGGGACCTCCTGTAAATACTGAAACACTCCCAGGGAACCCCTGTAAATACTGACACACTATCCGTTCCCCTGTAAATACTGACACACTCCCAGTAGCCCCTGTAAATACTGACATACTCCCCAGGACCCCCTGTAAATGCTGAAACACTCCCCAGGGCCCCCTGTAAATACTGACACACTCCCCGGGGACCCCCCTGTAAATACTGACACACTCCCCAGGGACTCCATGTAAATACTGACACACTCCCCGTGGACCCCTGTAAATACTGACACACTCCCCGTGGACCCCTGTAAATACTGACACACTCACCAGTGATCCCCTGTAAAAACTGACACACTCCCCGGGGACCCCCCTGTAAATACTGACACACTCCCCGGGACCACCTGCAAATACTGACTCACTTCCAGGGACCCCCTGTAAATACTGACACACTCCCGGACCCCCTGTAAATACGGACACACTCCCAGGGACCCCCTGTAAATACTGACACACTCACAGGGACCCCCCCCTGTAAATAATGACACACTCCCAGTAGCCCCTGTAAATACTGACATACTCCCCAGGACCCCCTGTAAATGCTGAAACACTCCCCCAGGGCCCCCTGTAAATACTGACACACTCCCCGGGGACCCACCTGTAAATACTGACATACTCCCCAGGACCTCCTGTAAATACTGATACACTCCCCAGGGCCCCCTGTAAATACTGAAACACTCCCCGGGGACCCCCTGTAAATACCGACATGCTCCGCGGGGACCCCCTGTAAATACTGACACACTCACCAGTGATCCCCTGTAAATACTGACACACTCCCCGGGTATCCCCTGTAAATGCTGACACATTCCCCATGGACTCCATGTAAATACTGACATGCTCCCCGTGGACCCCTGTAAATACTGACACACTCACCAGTGATCCCCTGTAAAAACTGACACACTCCCCGGGGACCCCCCTGTAAATACTGACACACTCCCTGGGACCACCTGCAAATACTGACTCACTTCCAGGGACCCCATGTAAATACTGACACACTCCTGGACCCCCTGTAAATACGGACACACTCCCAGGGACCCCCTGTAAATACTGACACGCTCCCCGGGACCCCCTGTAAATACTGACACACTCCCAGGGACCCCCTGTAAATACTGAAACACTCCCAGGGACCCCCTGTAAATACTGACACGCTCCCCGGGACCCCCTGTAAATACTGACACGCTCCCCGGGACCCCCCTGTAAATACTGACACACTCCCCGGGGACCCCCTGTAAATACTGACACACTCCCCGGGGACCCCCTGTAAATGCTGAAACACTCTCCAGGGCCCCCTGTAAATACTGACACACTCCCCGGGGACCCCTGTAAATACTGACATACTCCCCAGGACCCCCTGTAAATGCTGAAACACTCCCCCAGGGCCCCCTGTAAATACCGACACACTCCCCGGGGACCCCCCTGTAAATACTGACATACTCCCCAGGACCCCCTGTAAATACTGACACACTCCCCGTTGACCCCCTGGAAATACTGACACACTCCCAGGAACCCCCTGTAAATACTGACACACTCCCAGGGACCCCCTGTAAATACTGACACGCTCCCCGGGACCCCCCTGTAAATACTGACACACTCCCCGGGGACCCCCCTGTAAATACTGACATACTCCCCAGGACCTCCTGTAAATACTGACACACTCACCAGTGATCCCCTGTAAATACTGACACACTCCCCGGGTATCCCCTGTAAATGCTGACACATTCCCCAGGGACTCCATGTAAATACTGACACACTCCCCGTGGACCCCTGTAAATACTGACACACTCCCCGGGGACCCCCCTGTAAATACTGACACACTCCCCGGGGACCCCCCTGTAAATACTGACATACTCCCCAGGACCTCCTGTAAATACTGACACACTCACCAGTGATCCCCTGTAAATACTGACACGCTCCCCGGGACCCCCCTGTAAATACTGACACACTCCCCGGGGACCCCCCTGTAAATACTGACATACTCCCCAGGACCTCCTGTAAATACTGACACACTCACCAGTGATCCCCTGTAAATACTGACACACTCCCCGGGTATCCCCTGTAAATGCTGACACATTCCCCAGGGACTCCATGTAAATACTGACACACTCACCAGTGATCCCCTGTAAAAACTGACACACTCCCCGGGGACCCCCCTGTAAATACTGACACACTCCCCGGGACCACCTGCAAATACTGACTCACTTCCAGGGACCCCCTGTAAATACTGACACACTCCCGGACCCCCTGTAAATACGGACACACTCCCAGGGACCCCCTGTAAATACTGACACACTCACAGGGACCCCCCCCTGTAAATAATGACACACTCCCAGTAGCCCCTGTAAATACTGACATACTCCCCAGGACCCCCTGTAAATACTGACACACTCCCCAGGGCCCCCTGTAAATACTAACATACTCCCCAGGACCCCCTGTAAATGCTGAAACACTCCCCAGGGCCCCCTGTAAATACTGACACACTCACAGGGACCCCCCCCCTGTAAATAATGACACACTCCCAGTAGCCCCTGTAAATACTGACATACTCCCCAGGACCCCCTGTAAATACTGACACACTCCCCAGGGCCCCCTGTAAATACTAACATACTCCCCAGGACCCCCTGTAAATGCTGAAACACTCCCCAGGGCCCCCTGTAAATACTGACACACTCCCCGGGGACCCCTGTAAATACTGACATACTCCCCAGGACCCCCTGTAAATGCTGAAACACTCCCCGGGACCACCTGCAAATACTGACTCACTTCCAGGGACCCCCTGTAAATACTGACACACTCCCGGACCCCCTGTAAATACGGACACACTCCCAGGGACCCCCTGTAAATACTGACACATTTCCCAGCGACCCCATGTAAATACTGAAACATTCCCCGGGGACCCCCTGTAAATACTAACACACACCCAGGGACCTCCTGTAAATACTGAAACACTCCCAGGGACCCCCCTGTAAATACTGACACACTATCCGTTGACCCCCTGGAAATACTGACACACTCCCAGGAACCCCCTGTAAATACTGACACACTCCCAGGGACCCCCTGTAAATACTGACACACTATCCGTTGACCCCCTGGAAATACTGACACACTCCCAGGAACCCCCTGTAAATACTGACACACTCCCAGGGACCCCCTGTAAATACTGACACGCTCCCCGGGACCCCCCTGTAAATACTGACACACTCCCCGGGGACCCCCTGTAAATACTGACACACTCCCCGGGGACCCCCTGTAAATGCTGAAACACTCTCCAGGGCCCCCTGTAAATACTGACACACTCCCCGGGGACCCCTGCAAATGCTGAAACACTCCCCCAGGGCCCCCTGTAAATACCGACACACTCCCCGGGGACCCCCCTGTAAATACTGACATACTCCCCAGGACCCCCTGTAAATACTGACACACTCCCCGTTGACCCCCTGGAAATACTGACACACTCCCAGGAACCCCCTGTAAATACTGACACACTCCCAGGGACCCCCTGTAAATACTGACACGCTCCCCGGGACCCCCCTGTAAATACTGACACACTCCCCGGGGACCCCCCTGTAAATACTGACACGCTCCCCGGGACCCCCCTGTAAATACTGACACACTCCCAGGAACCCCCTGTAAATACTGACACACTCCCAGGGACCCCCTGTAAATACTGACACGCTCCCCGGGACCCCCCTGTAAATACTGACACGCTCCCCGGGACCCCCCTGTAAATACTGACATACTCCCCAGGACCTCCTGTAAATACTGACACACTCACCAGTGATCCCCTGTAAATGCTGACACACTCCCCGTGGACCCCTGTAAATACTGACACACTCACCAGTGATCCCCTGTAAATACTGACACACTCCCCGGGTATCCCCTGTAAATGCTGACACATTCCCCAGGGACTCCATGTAAATACTGACACACTCCCCGTGGACCCCTGTAAATACTGACACACTCACCAGTGATCCCCTGTAAATACTGACACACTCCCCGGGTATCCCCTGTAAATGCTGAAACACTCCCCAGGGCCCCCTGTAAATACTGACACACTCCCCGGGGACCCCTGTAAATACTGACATACTCCCCAGGACCCCCTGTAAATGCTGAAACACTCCCCGGGACCACCTGCAAATACTGACTCACTTCCAGGGACCCCCTGTAAATACTGACACACTCCCGGACCCCCTGTAAATACGGACACACTCCCAGGGACCCCCTGTAAATACTGACACATTTCCCAGCGACCCCATGTAAATACTGAAACATTCCCCGGGGACCCCCTGTAAATACTAACACACACCCAGGGACCTCCTGTAAATACTGAAACACTCCCAGGGACCCCCCTGTAAATACTGACACACTATCCGTTGACCCCCTGGAAATACTGACACACTCCCAGGAACCCCCTGTAAATACTGACACACTCCCAGGGACCCCCTGTAAATACTGACACGCTCCCCGGGACCCCCCTGTAAATACTGACACACTCCCCGGGGACCCCCTGTAAATACTGACACACTCCCCGGGGACCCCCTGTAAATGCTGAAACACTCTCCAGGGCCCCCTGTAAATACTGACACACTCCCCGGGGACCCCTGCAAATGCTGAAACACTCCCCCAGGGCCCCCTGTAAATACCGACACACTCCCCGGGGACCCCCCTGTAAATACTGACATACTCCCCAGGACCCCCTGTAAATACTGACACACTCCCCGTTGACCCCCTGGAAATACTGACACACTCCCAGGAACCCCCTGTAAATACTGACACACTCCCAGGGACCCCCTGTAAATACTGACACGCTCCCCGGGACCCCCCTGTAAATACTGACATACTCCCCAGGGACTCCATGTAAATACTGACACACTCCCCGTGGACCCCTGTAAATACTGACACACTCCCCGTGGACCCCTGTAAATACTGACACACTCACCAGTGATCCCCTGTAAAAACTGACACACTCCCCGGGGACCCCCCCTGTAAATACTGACACACTCCCCGGGACCACCTGCAAATACTGACTCACTTCCAGGGACCCCCTGTAAATACTGACACACTCCCGGACCCCCTGTAAATACGGACACACTCCCAGGGACCCCCTGTAAATACTGAAACACTCCCAGGGACCCCCTGTAAATACTGACACACACCCCGGGGACCCCCTGTAAATACTGACACACATTCTGGGACCCCCCCTGTTAGTACTGACACAATCCCTGCGACCTGCTGTAAATACTGACACGCTCCCGGGGGACGCCCCCTGTAAAAACTGACCCTGTAAGTACAGACAACATTCACCGGGGACCCCCTGTAAATATTGACCTGCTCCCCAAGAGCCCCTGTAAATACTGACACATTTCCCAGCGACCCCATGTAAATACTGAAACATTCCCCGAGGACCCCCTGTAAATACTAACACACACCCAGGGACCTCCTGTAAATACTGAAACACTCCCAGGGACCCCCCTGTAAATACTGACACACTATCCGTTGACCCCCTGTAAATACTGACACACTCCCCGTTGACCCCCTGGAAATACTGACACACTCCCAGGAACCCCCTGTAAATACTGACACACTCCCCGGGACCCCCCTGTAAATACTGACACACTCCCCGGGGACCACCTGTAAATACTGACACACTTCCAGGGACGCCCTGTAAATACGGACACACTCCCCGTTGACCCCCTGGAAATACTGACACACTCCCAGGAACCCCCTGTAAATACTGACACACTCCCCGTTGACCCCCTGTAAATACTGACACACTCCCAGGAACCCCCTGTAAATACTGACACGCTCCCCGGGACCCCCCTGTAAATACTGACACACTCCCCGGGGACCCCCTGTAAATACTGACATACTCCCCAGGACCCCCTGTAAATACTGACACACTCCCCGGGGACCCCTGTAAATACTGACATACTCCCCAGGACCCCCTGTAAATACTGACACACTCCCCGTTGACCCCCTGGAAATACTGACACACTCCCCGGGGACCCCCTGGAAATACTGACACACTCCCAGGAACCCCCTGTAAATACTGACACACTCCCAGGAACCCCCTGTAAATACTGACACACTCCCAGGGACCCCCTGTAAATACTGACATGCTCCCCGGGACCCCCCTGTAAATACTGACACGCTCCCCGGGGACCCCCTGTAAATACTGACATACTCCCCAGGACCCCCTGTAAATACTGACACACTCCCCGTTGACCCCCTGGAAATACTGACACACTCCCAGGGACCCCCTGTAAATACTGACATGCTCCCCGGGACCCCCCTGTAAATACTGACACGCTCCCCGGGGACCCCCTGTAAATACTGACACACTCCCCGGGGACCCCCTGTAAATGCTGAAACACTCTCCAGGGCCCCCTGTAAATACTGACACACTCCCCGGGGACCCCTGTAAATACTGACATACTCCCCAGGACCCCCTGTAAATGCTGAAACACTCCCCAGGGCCTCCTGTAAATACTGACACACTCCCCGGGGACCCCCCTGTAAATACTGACACACTCCCCAGGGCCCCCTGTAAATACTGACATACTCCCCAGGACCCCCTGTAAATACTGACACACTCACAGGGAACCCCCCCCCCTCCTGTAAATAATGACACACTCCCAGTAGCCCCTGTAAATACTGACATACTCCCCAGGACCCCCTGTAAATACTGACACACTCCCCAGGGCCCCCTGTAAATACTGACATACTCCCCAGGACCCCCTGTAAATGCTGAAACACTCCCCCAGGGCCCCCTGTAAATACTGACACACTCCCCGGGGACCCCCCTGTAAATACTGACATACTCCCCAGGACCTCCTGTAAATACTGACACACTCCCCGGGGACCCCCCTGTAAATACCGACATGCTCCCCGGGGACCCCCTGTAAATACTGACACACTCACCAGTGATCCCCTGTAAAAACTGACACACTCCCCGGGGACCCCCCTGTAAATACTGACACACTCCACGGGACCACCAGCAAATACTGACTCACTTCCAGGGACCCCCTGTAAATACTGACACACTCCCGGACCCCCTGTAAATACGGACACACTCCCAGGGACCCCCTGTAAATACTGAAACACTCCCAGGGACCCCCTGTAAATACTGACACACTCCCCGGGGACCCCCTGTAAATACTGACACACATTCTGGGACCCCCCCTGTTAGTACTGACACAATCCCAGCGACCTCCTGTAAATACTGACACGCTCCCGGGGGACGCCCCCTGTAAAAACTGACCCTGTAAATACAGACAACATTCCCCGGGGACCCCCTGTAAATATTGACCTGCTCCCCAAGAGCCCCTGTAAATACTGACACATTTCCCAGCGACCCCATGTAAATACTGAAACATTCCCCGGGGACGCCCTGTAAATACTAACACACACCCAGGGACCTCCTGTAAATACTGAAACACTCCCAGGTACCCCCCTGTAAATACTGACACACTATCCGTTGACCCCCTGTAAATACTGACACACTCCCCGTTGACCCCCTGGAAATACTGACACACTCCCAGGAACCCCCTGTAAATACTGACACACTCCCCGGGGACCACCTGTAAATACTGACACACTTCCAGGGACGCCCTGTAAATACGGACACACTCCCCGTTGACCCCCTGGAAATACTGACACACTCCCAGGAACCCCCTGTACATACTGACACACTCCCAGGGACCCCCTGTAAATACTGACACGCTCCCCGGGACCCCCCTGTAAATACTGACACACTCCCCGGGGACCCCCTGTAAATACTGACACACTCCCCGGGGACCCCCTGTAAATACTGACACACTTCCAGGGACCCCCTGTAAATACTGACACACTTCCAGGGACGCCCTGTAAATACGGACACACTCCCAGGTACCCCCTGTAAATACTGACATGCTCCCCGGGGACCCCCTGTAAATACTGACATGCTCCCCGGGGACCCCCTGTAAATACTGACACACTCACCAGTGATCCCCTGTAAATACTGACACACTCCCCGGGTATCCCCTGTAAATGCTGACACATTCCCCGTGGACCCCTGTAAATACTGACACACTCCCGGACCCCCTGTAAATACGGACACACTCCCAGGGACCCCCTGTAAATACTGACACACTCACAGGGACCCCCCCCCCCCTGTAAATAATGACACACTCCCAGTAGCCCCTGTAAATACTGACATACTCCCCAGGATCCCCTGTAAATAATGACACACTCCCAGTAGCCCCTGTAAATACTGACACACTCCCGGACCCCCTGTAAATACGGACACACTCCCAGGGACCCCCTGTAAATACTGACACACTCCCCGGGGACCCCCCTGTAAATGCTGACACACTCCCCAGGGCCCCCTGTAAATACTGACACACTCACAGGGAACCCCCCCCCCCCTGTAAATAATGACACACTCCCAGGGACCCCCTGTAAATACTGACACACTCCCCGGGGACCCCCCTGTAAATACTGACACACTCCCCGGGGACCCCCTGTAAATACTGACACACTCCCCGGGGACCCCCTGTAAATGCTGACACACTCCCCAGGGCCCCCTGTAAATACTGACACACTCACAGGGAACCCCCCCCCCCCCTGTAAATAATGACACACTCTCCAGGGCCCCCTGTAAATACTGACACACTCCCCAGGGCCCCCTGTAAATACTGACACACTCCCCAGGACCTCCTGTAAATACTGATACACTCCCCAGGGCCCCCTGTAAATACTGACACACTCACCAGTGATCCCCTGTAAATACTGACACACTCCCCGGGTATCCCCTGTAAATGCTGACACATTCCCCAGGGACTCCATGTAAATACTGACACACTCCCCGTGGACCCCTGTAAATACTGACACACTCACCAGGGACCCCCTGTAAAAACTGACACACTCCCCGGGGACCCCCCTGTAAATACTGACACACTCCCCGGGACCACCTGCAAATACTGACTCACTTCCAGGGACCCCCTGTAAATACTGACACACTCCCCGGGGACCCCCCTGTAAATACTGACACACTCCCCAGGGCCCCCTGTAAATACTGACACACTCCCCGTGGACCCCTGTAAATACTGACACACTCACCAGTGATCCCCTGTAAAAACTGACACACTCCCCGGGGACCCCCCTGTAAATACTGACACACTCCCCGGGACCACCTGCAAATACTGACTCACTTCCAGGGACCCCCTGTAAATACTGACACACTCCCCGGGGACCCCCCTGTAAATACTGACACACTCCCCGGGACCACCTGCAAATACTGACTCACTTCCAGGGACCCCCTGTAAATACTGACACACTCCCGGACCCCCTGTAAATACGGACACACTCCCAGGGACCCCCTGTAAATACTGAAACACTCCCAGGGACCCCCTGTAAATACTGACACACATTCTGGGACCCCCCCTGTTAGTACTGACACAATCCCAGCGACCTCCTGTAAATACTGACACGCTCCCGGGGGACGCCCCCTGTAAAAACTGACCCTGTAAATACAGACAACATTACCCGGGGACCCCCTGTAAATATTGACCTGCTCCCCAAGAGCCCCTGTAAATACTGACACATTTCCCAGCGACCCCATGTAAATACTGAAACATTCCCCGGGGACCCCTTGTAAATACTAACACACACCCAGGGACCCCCCTGTAAATACTGACACACTATCCGTTGACCCCCTGTAAATACTGACACACTCCCCATTGACCCCCTGTAAATACTGACACACTCCCAGGAACCCCCTGTAAATACTGACACACTCCCCGGGGACCCCCTGTAAATACTGACACACTTCCAGGGACGCCCTGTAAATACGGACACACTCCCCGTTGACCCCCTGGAAATACTGACACGCTCCCAGGAACCCCCTGTAAATACTGACACACTCCCCGTTGACCCCCTGTAAATACTGACACACTCCCCGGGGACCCCCTGTAAATACTGACACACTGCCCGGGGACCCTCTGTAAATACTGACACAATCCCAGCGACCTCCTGTAAATACTGATATGCTCTCAGGGACCCCCTGTAAATACTGACACACTCCCGGGGACCCCCCCTGTAAAAACTGACCCTGTAAATACAGACACATTCCCCGGGGACCCCCCTGTAAATACTGACACACTCCCCGGGGACCCCCTGTAAATACTGACACACTTCCAGGGACCCCCTGTAAATACTGACACACTTCCAGGGACGCCCTGTAAATACGGACACACTCCCAGGTACCCCCTGTAAATACTGACACACTGCCCGGGGACCCTCTGTAAATACTGACACAATCCCAGCGACCTCCTGTAAATACTGACATGCTCTCAGGGAGCCCCTGTAAATACTGACACACTCCCGGGGACCACCCCTGTAAAAACTGACCCTGTAAATACAGACACATTCCCCGGGGACCCCCCTGTAAATACTGACACATTCCCCGGGGACCCCCCTGTAAATACTGACACACTCCCCGGGGACCCCCTGTAAATACTGACACACTCCCCGGGGACCCCCCTGTAAATACTGATACATTCCCCGGGGACCCCCTGTAAATGCTGAAATACTCCCCATGACCCCCTGAAGATACTGACACACTCCCCAGGACCCCCTGTAAATACTGACATACTCCCCAGGACCCCCTGTAAATACTGATACACTCCCCAGGGCCCCCTGTAAATGCTGAAATACTCCCCATGACCCCCTGAAGATACTGACACACTCCCCAGGACCCCCTGTAAATACTGATACATTCCCCGGGGACCCCCTGTAAATACATCCACACTCACCAGGGGTCCCCTGTAAATACTGACACACTCCCCAGGGCCCCCTGTAAATACTGACATACTCCCCAGGACCCCCTGTAAATGCTGAAATACTCCCCATGACCCCCTGAAGATACTGACACACTCCCCAGGACCCCCTGTAAATACTGACATACTCCCCAGGACCCCCTGTAAATACTGACACACTCCCCAGGGCCCCCTGTAAATACTGACATACTCCCCAGGACCCCCTGTAAATGCTGAAACACTCCCCAGGGCCCCCAGTAAATATGGACACACTCCCCGGGACCCCCTGTAAATACATCCACACTCACCAGGGGTCCCCTGTAAATACTAATACACTCCCCGGGGACCTCCTGTAAATACTGACACACTCACCAGGGACCCCCTGTAAATACTGACACATTCCCCAGGGATTCCCTGTAAATACAGACACACTCCCCGGGGACCCTCTGTAAATACTGACACACTCACCAGGGACCCCCCTGTAAATACTGACACATTCCCCAGGGATTCCCTGTAAATACAGACACACTCCCCGGGGACCCTCTGTAAATGCTGACACACTCCCCGGGGACACCCTGTAAATACCAACGCGCTCCCCGGGGACCCCCTGTAAATACTGACACACTCACCAGTGATCCCCTGTAAATACTAATACACTCCCTGGGGACCTCCTGTAAATACTGACACATTCCCCAGGGATTCCCTGTAAATACAGACACACTCCCCGGGGACCCTCTGTAAATGCTGACACACTCCCCAGGGACCCCCTGTAAATACTGACATACTCCCCAGGACCCCCTGTAAATACTGACACACTCCCCAGGGCCCCCTGTAAATACTGACATACTCCCCAGGAACCCCTGTAAATGCTGAAACACTCCCCCAGGGCCCCCTGTAAATACTGACATACTCCCCAGGACCCCCTGTAAATACTGACACACTCCCCGGGGACCCCCTGTAAATACCTACATGCTCCCCGGGGACCCCCTGTAAATACTGACACACTCACCAGTGATCCCCTGTAAAAACTGACACACTCCCCGGGGACCCCCCTGTAAATACTGACACACTCCCCGGGACCACCTGCAAATACTGACTCACTTCCAGGGACCCCCTGTAAACACTGACACACTCCCGGACCCCCTGTAAATACGGACACACTCCCAGGGACCCCCTGTAAATACTGACACAATCCCAGGGACTCCCTGTAAATACTGACACACTCCCCGGGGACCCCCTGTAAATACTGACACACATTCTGGGACCCCCCCTGTTAGTACTGACACTGTCCCAGGGACCCCCTGTAAATAGTGAAACACTCCCCAGGGACCCCCTGTAAATACTGACACAGTCCCAGGGACCCCCTGTAAATAGTGACACACTCCAAGGGACCCCCCCGGTAAATAGTGAAACACTCCCCGAGGACCTCCTGTAAATACTGACACACTCCCCGGGGACCCCCTGTAAATACTGACATACTCCCAGGGACCCCCTGTAAATACTGACAAACTCCCAGGGACCCTCTGTAAATACTGACACACTCCCAGGGGCCCCCTGTAAATACTGACACACTCCCCAGGGACCCCCTGTAAATACTGATACAGTCCAGGGGACCCCCCTGTAAATAGTGAAACACTCCCCAGGGACCCACTGTAAATACTGACACACTCCCGGAGACCCCTGTAAATACTGACACACTCCCAGGGACCCCCTGTAAATACTGACACACTCCCAGGGACCCTCTGTAAATACTGACACACTCCCAGGGACCCCCTGTAAATACTGACACACTCACCGGGGACCCCCTGTAAATACTGACACACTCCCCAGGACCCCCTGTAAATACTCACACACTTTCCAGGACCCCCTGTAAATACTGACACACTCCCCAGGACCCCCTGTAAATACTGACACACTTTCCAGGACCCCCTGTAAATACTGACACACTTTCCAGGACCCCCTGTAAATACTGACACACTCCCCAGGACCCCCTGTAAATACTGACACACTTTCCAGGACCCCCTGTAAATACTGACACACTCCCCAGGACCCCCTGTAAATACTGACACACTCCCAAGTCCCGCTGCAAATACTGATACATTCCCAGTTGGCCCCCGCCCCTCCATAAATGCTGACAAACTCTCTGGAACCCCCCTGAATATATTGACGCACTCTCCGGGATTCCTGTGAATAGTGACAGAGCTCTAGGGACCCTACAAATATCGACCCAACTCCAGGACCCTGTAAGTACTGCCCTGCTCCCTGCTCTCTCTGGAAATGCCGACACATCCAGCACCCCATGTCTGATTGGAAAGAGCAGTGTAAATGGACATAACAGACTGCAAGCTGACCTTGTTATACCCTAGGAATTATCAGCTAAGATTCATTCTGTCCATTGCTGTGCAGTGGCCATTGGTAGGAGTGTGTGTGTGCACGTGTGTCTGTGCATGTGGACAGGATCAAGCTGGGCTGTGCAACGCACTCCCCCCATGGTCGTGCCCTCAGGTGAGGTACCGGGGGAGTGGGTGACAGGTGGGCCGGGACTGCGTTACTCCCAAAGGGAGTCATTGTTTGCAGGATTCAGAGGGATGAAAATGGAAAAACAAAAGGATCTTAAATGTCATCCTTGAAAACATTTTTTTTTTAAAAGGAGCCCTGATAGTGCGACTCCCTCTTTAAACCCATACAGCTTGAGTTCAACTTGGATAAACAGGATCTCAGTTGGATTTGTTCACAAGCAATTCTTGATCTTATCGAGGCAACAGTATTTGTTGCTGAATTACAATGTACACCGTCTGTTAGAAAGAAACCTCATTAACTGCAGTTCCTGGACAGACAGAGTTCCTGAGGATTAAAATAATATTGTGCAGTAGCTAACTAAAACATGAGGGGACAGATCTCAGTGTTTAACACAAATAAACAGGACTGAGGTTAATCAGGATAAAGATATGTTTGTGTTGGCTTCTCACTTGCGCAGAGGAGATTCTGACTGTAAGCAGGATCTATGCTATTTACAGACAGTGTATACAAAAGTCTGTGGGTCACAGATAAGACAAAGGCCATTTAAGGGTCTGACAGAGGTGAACTGGTTTGTTGAATGAATGTGCTGTGTCCCTCGAGAAGCAGGCTCGGGCTTCTGTAAATAATGGAGGCTTCTTATTGGCAGCATTTAAATCGAGGCTGCCAGTACTGAGGGAGTGCTGTACTGTTGGAGGTGCCGTCTGCCAGATGAGACATTAAACCAAGACTGTGTGAACGCAAAAGATCCCAAAGCACAATGTCAAGGAGTAGGGGGTTCTCCCCAGTGTCCTCGCCAATATTTACCCCTCAACCAATAGGTTATCTTGATTGTGATTTCTGTTTGTGGCACAAATTGGCTCCTGCATTTCCTATATTACAACGGTGACTACACTTCAAAAGGAGCATCTAATTGGCTGGAAAGCGCTTTGGGACATCCTGAGTCATGAGCTGCGCTATATAAATGCAGGTCTTTCCATCTGTCTTTAATAAACAGCTGATTCGAAGCAATTGGAGGGAAAGTCAGTCTCCTTCTGGGTCCTGCTGTGGCCAGGAGCTTGATGAGTGAGAATACACGTGAGCAGCAAACCGAGGGAGGGAGGCTTGGGGCCGTTAAGGGAGGAAGGTTGCTGACTGATGACAGTCAACTGAAAGAAAAGAAAGAACTTGCATTTCTATAGCGCCTTTCATGTCCTCGGGATGTCCCAAAGCACTTCACAGCCAAAGAAGCACTTTTGGAAGTGCAGTCATTGTTGTTATGTAAGGAACAGGGCAGCCACTTTGTGCACAGCAAGCTCCCACAAAGAGTAATGTGATAATGACTCGACAACCTACATTGGCTCCCAGTTAAGCAAAGCCTCGATTCTAAAATTCTCATCCTTGTATTTGCAAATTGCTCCATGGCAATGCCCCTCCCTATCTCTGTAATCTCCTCCAGCTCCTCGCCCCTCCCTATCTCTGTAATCTCCTCCAGCTCCTCGCCTCTCCCTATCTCTGTAATCTCCTCCAGCCTCTCGCCTCTCCCTATCTCTGTAATCTCCTCCAGCCTCTCGCCTCTCCCTATCTCTGTAATCTCCTCCAGCTCCTCGCCTCTCCCTATCTCTGTAATCTCCTCCAGCTCCTCGCCTCTCCCTATCTCTGTAATCTCCTCTCGCTCCCTGCCTCTCCCTATCTCTGTAATCTCCTCCAGGTCCCTGTCTCTCTCTATCTCTGTAATCCCCTCCAGCTTCTCGCCTCTCCCTATCTCTGTAATCTCCTCCAGCGCCTCGCCTCTCCCTATCTCTGTAATCTCCTCCAGCCTCTCGCCTCTCCCTATCTCTGTAATCTCCTCCAGCTCCTCGCCTCTCCCTATCTCTGTAATCTCCTCCAGCCTCTCGCCTCTCCCTATCTCTGTAATCTCCTCCAGCCTCTCGCCTCTCCCTATCTCTGTAATCTCCTCCAGCTCCTCGCCTCTCCCTATCTCTGTAATCTCCTCCAGCCTCTCGCCTCTCCCTATCTCTGTAATCTCCTCCAGCTCCTCGCCTCTCCCTATCTCTGTAATCTCCTCCAGCCTCTCGCCTCTCCCTATCTCTGTAATCTCCTCCAGCCTCTCGCCTCTCCCTATCTCTGTAATCTCCTCCAGCCTCTCGCCTCTCCCTATCTCTGTAATCTCCTCCAAGCCTCTCGCCTCTCCCTATCTCTGTAATCTCCTCCAGCTCCAGAACCCTCTGAGATTCTCTGTCCTCCTCTAATTCTGGCATCTTGAGCATCCCCCGATTCCCATCGCTCCATCATTGGCGGCCGTGCCTTCAGCTGCCTGGGCCCCAAGATCTGGAATTCCCTCCCTGAACCTCTCCACCTCTCTCTCCTCCTTTAAGATGCTCCTTAAAACCTACCTCTTTGACTAAGTTTTTGGTCACCTGCCCTAATATCTTCGAATGTAATTTTGTTTTATAATGCTCCTGTGAAGCGCCTTGGGATTTTAAAAAAATTCTTTCATGGGATGTGGGCGTCACTGGCAAGGCCAGCAGTTGTTGCCCATTCCCTAATTGTCCTTGAACCAAGTGGCCTTGCTAGGAACATTTCAGAGGGCAGTTAAGAGTCAACCACATTGCTGTGGGTCTGGAGTCACATGTAGGCCAGACCAGGTAAGGACAGCAGATTTCCTTCCCTAAAGGACATCAGTGAACCAGAGACTAGCTTTCAATTTCAAATGTTTTAATTAATTGAATTTTAAATTCCACCAGCTGCCGTGGTGGGGTTTGAACCCGTGTCTCCAGGGCATTAGCCTGGGGCCCTAGATAACTATCACTGTGCCACCATCTCCCCCTATGTTAAAGGTGCTATATCAATACAAGTTGTTATTGTTTTTGATCTGGGTCTCTGTGGCTGCTGGAGCTGCCAGATTTTGCCACGGCTGCTGTCAGCACAGTAAGCACCACAGCACCGACACCGGCAGTAACACAAGCACGGCGCGTACCCGGCAACTGCAAACAATGCATGGCTGAGGTTTATCAGGCCTCGGCACTTCAGGACAGTGGGTGTGTGTCCACAGCGGATAATAGCATCTCAAACACCACTCAGATATTTGAAGGCACAAGCCCCAGGGATTCCATTGTTCACAGTCATTCTGGACATCAGTCTGAACCTGCAGAATGAAGCATCTAATCTCAACTGCAGAGGGGAGAGTGAGTGTTTGTAGAGAGAGATTAAAAAAACTAAATTTAACTGCTTTAGAGAGAGAGAGGGTGGTGAATGTTATGGGCAGGGGGAGAACGTGGCAGATAATTGTATCGGCAATTTAAAACGTCTGGATCAGTTCCTGGAGGGGTGTGAGAGGTGTCATCGGTCATGTCATTTCCTAGACCCGTTGGATGGAAATCAATGGCTTTTTCCGGCCGGAATCTTCCCATATTCCCATGAAGAGCTTGAACAGAGTGAGAAAGTGATGCAAAACGGTTCAGGCAGATTTGGACATTGCTTGTTAGATGTATCTGGACAGCATTCCCCAGCCCAGGGTCCTGTGTTTAGTGAATGAGATACCCCCGTTATCGGACAGGGCAGCTATTAGATTTGTTCATTTTGAACTCCCATAGCAGCAAAATCTCACCATTCCTTAACTTTACTCTTCCTGCTTTTTAAAAACATGGAGAAACCTGGAAGAGGAACTTCCAGGGATCAGAGTGTTAGAGGGCTGAGGGAGGAGGGGGATTGGAGTGTTAAAGGGCCGAGGGAGGAGGGGGATTGGAGTGTTAAAGGGTTGAAAAAGGAGGGGGATTGGAGTGTTAAAGGGCTGAGGGAGGAGGGAGATTGGAGTGTTAAAGGGCCGAGGGAGGAGGGGGATTGGAGTGTTAAAGAGCCGAGGGAGGAGGGGGATTGGAGTGTTAAAGGGCCGAGGGGGATTGGAGTGTTAAAGGGCCGAGGGAGGAGGGGGATTGGAGTGTTAAAGGGTCGAGGGAGGAGGGGGATTGGAGTGTTAAAGGGCCGAGGGAGGAGGGAGATTGGAGTGTTAAAGGGCCGAGCGAGGAGGGGGATTGGAGTGTTAAAGAGCCGAGCGAGGAGGGAGATTGGAGTGTTAAAGGGCCGAGGGAGGAGGGGGATTGGAGTGTTAAAGAGCCGAGGGAGGAGGGAGATTGGAGTGTTAAAGGGCCGAGCGAGGAGGGGGATTGGAGTGTTAAAGAGCCGAGGGAGGAGGGAGATTGGAGTGTTAAAGGGCCGAGGGAGGAGGGGGATTGGAGTGTTAAAGGGTTGAGGGAGGAGGGGGATTGGAGTGTTAAAGGGTTGAGGGAGGAGGGGGATTGGAGTGTTAAAGGGTTGAGGGAGGAGGGGGATTGGAGTGTTAAAGGGTTGAGGGAGGAGGGGGATTGGAGTGTTAAAGGGTTGAGGGAGGAGGGGGATTGGAGTGTTAAAGGGTTGAGGGAGGAGGGGGATGGAATCAGAATGCAGTGATTCGGTGGCAGCTTCCGTTGGATACACCGATGGTTAAAAGGTGGTAGTTTTTGGGAAACCTTTGGGAAACTGGACTGGGAGCCCTGCCCAGTGGAAATAGAAATGTCATGAAGGACAGAGGACTGAGGCTGGTTTTCTGTTGCTGGGAGGGAGACACAGAGGCTGACACTGGGAGACTGACTGATTCTCATCTGACCCATGCCTGACCTGAGCCTTGATGGTGCCACTCAATGTGAGATGAGAAAGGATGCACGTCACGTAGAAACACAAATATCATGGGTCAAAAAGTCAAGCATTAGTTTTAAAAGCAGTATTGTTTTCAAGGGTCCCTCCAGGGGCCTTTTTTCTGAAGGTGCTGGGGGGTAACCTGCCAACGCCAGCTGGCTATTCAACTAGCGTGGGCTTCAGAGTGAAGCCTGTTCCTATCCCCACCCTGCAGTTTACACACTCCACATCCCAGGTGGGATGTAAAATACCCTGACAAAGAGCAGGGGAATAGTCCTCCGTGTTCTGGCCAATATTTATCTTTCAATCAACATCACTGAAACAGATGATCGGGTCATTATCACATTGCGTTGGCGGGTGCTTGTAACATTGTCCTCGGTACCAATTCATTTTCAGTGCAGAAATTCTTCAAGACTTTTAAACAATCTTGAGTCACAAATTATAAACAAACACATTTTCCACATTGAAAGGTCAAGCCTTCAGACACGGGCATCCCTTAGTTTGCCCATTCTAATGGGGCACTGCTCTGGAATTGGAAGACCAGGCTAGTTTCCAGAACTCCGAAATCTAAAACTGTCTCCAATGGAGGATAATTTTAACCTGTCTCACCGACGGAGAATAGTTCAGGATTGAATGCTGGATTTATACCCTGCCCAATATTGCTCCTCGCTGACTTCAATGAAGATTAGAATTGAGTGGAGTGTAAATCCAGCATTGCACCAATCCCTCCAGTTCCCTGACTGGCGAGTTAGGTTAATTTCGACTCTGCTCCCCCCAGTATCACAGTAAGCAATGTCATGTCCTCTCACCCTCACAAGCCTTGCTCTTTTTACAAGGTCATTGAGCTTCCTCAAGGCAGCATTCCTGGGCAAGTTCTGAAGATCCTGGAATAGATCCTGCTCCTCCAACTCAAACAGCTTCCGGTTATCCGAGATCAGCAGTGGCTCAGACCAGAAGGAGCCGATGTAGACGCGCATGACCTCGGGGGTGTTGATGACTTTGCCGAGAGACCACATCAGGGCCCCATAGACTCTCATCAGCTGCTGAGTGTCCACCTGATCCGCCTTGTTTAGCACCACTCGGATCTTGTCTTCATTGCCCTTCAGAGCCCTGATAGCTTCCGAGAACTCATCCGAAATCTCCAGCTTGTGAGCGTCGAACAGGAGAATGATTCGGTCCACTCGCTCAGCAAACCACTGCAGTACGGCAGCAAAGTCATAACCTGAAAGGCAGAACAAGTCTTTAGAAGGAGTCAGGAAAGATTTAAACAGACTGAGGGGTGACCTGATAGAGGTCTTTACAATTATGAAGGGGCTTGATAGGATCAGTATAGCGAAGATGTTTTTACTTGTGGTGGGTGGGGGGGGGGGGGGGGGGGAGACCAGAACTGGGGCCAACAACATAAGATGGTGACTAATAAATCCAATCAGGAATTCAGGAAAAACTTCTTTTCCCACAGGGAATGGTTGAGGTGAATAGTATCAATACATTTAAGGGGAAGCTGGATAAACACATGAGGGAAAAAGAGATAGAAGGAAATAACTGATCGGGTGAGAAGAAGAGGGAGGAGGCTCATGTGGAGCATAAACACCAGCACGTACTAGTTGGGCTGAATGGCCTGTTTCTGTGCTGTAAATTGTACAACATTCTTTAGAAGGAAGGTTCCTTTCTGAGCTCATTAAAACTCTCCAATATTAGCCTGTACAGCAGCCTCTCTGAATGGCCCTAGCTGAGGAGCTGCTCTTCCTTAGAGAGCTTTTAGACAGGGTCACTGCTTTGAGGTTTATACTGTGGATTGTATTGTGTGTCAGAGTTCAGGGAGTCTGACTAAATCTGCATTACCCTGGGCTAACTCGCTAGGACGGTTTAAACCCTAAGCTCCATAACATATTCACTCACTCCAACAGCTTGCATTTATATAGTACGTGTTCCTAGTAGAAACGTCCCAAGGTGCTTTACAGGAGCGTTAGCAAATAAAATTTGACACTGAATCACATTAGGCGATATTAGGACAGGTGACTAAAAGCTTGGCCAAAGAGCGAGGTTTTAATCAGCATCTTAAAGGAGGAGAGAGAGAGCGAGAAACAGCAAGAGAGGTGGAGAGACGGAGAAGTTTACGGAGCAAATTCCAGAACTTAGGGCCCAGACACTAGTGGTAGTGAGCAGTTTCTCACCTTCATTCACCTGACATTGATGCAGCCCCTCTCATATTGGATTGCAGCACCAACTGAGATTTTTTGGGGGGGTAGATTTAGGTGTTATCTGTGTCTCAGTGGGTAACACTCTCACTTTGTTGGCAACTGGTTGTGAGTTCAAGTCCCACAATAGCAACTTAAGCACAAAATCCAGGCTGACCCTCCCAGTGCAGTACTGGGGGAGTGCTACACTGGCAGAGGTGCTGCCTTTCAGATGAGGTGCTAACCTGAGGCCCCATCGACCCTCTCGTGTGGATGTAGAAGATCCCATGGCACCATTTTGAAGAAGAGCAGGGGAGTTCTCCCCAGTGGCCTCACTAATATTTGCCCTTCAACCAACATCTTAACAAATTATCTTACTGCTGTTTGTGGGATCTTGCTGTGCTCAAATTGGCTGCTGTGTCTCCTACATTACCACAGTGACTACACTCCAAAAAAGTACTGCTTTGGCGATTTGGGGTGCCCTGAGGTTGTGAAAGGCGCTACTAAAATGCAAGTCTTTCATGAAGCTTGATCCAGTTTGGACTCCAAAGCAGCAAAAATGCATCTCATTACCCGACGGGATCGCTGAGCTTCAGTACACACGGAATCTCAGTCCCAGTAAACTGAACTAAGCTGTATCCAGGAAAACTACCCTGCCCCTTGGCAGCCAGTCATATTCCTGGCAGCAAAGAAATTCCATAAAAGGCAGCTGCAAGCTCAATGGGAAATGACTGGTTAAGAGATGTGAGCCCTGTTCTGTGTTCAGCTGGCCCTGCGGAGCCACAGCCACAGAATGCACAGCACAGGAGAAACACTTTCAAACATCTTCAGCAGCTTTAATCAAGAAAAGTTTGCAACTCGGCCAAAGAAAAGCTGCTTAATGGTTGCAGTTTCTACAGTTACTGAATGTAGGAGCTGCAACTAATTTGCAGCGAGTTAACAGTCTAAGGAATTCAGGGCGGACAATAGATCAACTGCAATTCTCCATTAGTCAGAATCCTCTGCTTTGGGCCAAAAAAAACAGCACCACAATACAACAACAACAATTTGCCTTTAATGTAGTAGGACACTCCCAGATGCTTCAGAGGAGCGTTATCGAACAGAATTTGACACTGAACGCATAAGGAGATATTAGGGCAGGTGACTAAAAGCTTGGTCAAAGAGTTGGTTTTAAGGAATGTCTTAAAGGAGGAGATAGAGGCAGAGAGGGAGAGAATTCCAGAGCTTAAGGCCCAGGCAGCTGAGGGCACGGCCGCCAATGGTGGAGTGATTAACATTGGGGATGTGCAAGAGGCCAGAATTGGAGGTGTGCAGAGATCTCGGAGGGGAGTGGGGCTGGAGGAGGTTACAGAGATAGGGAAGGGAGTGGGGCCGGAGGAGGTTACAGAGATAGGGAGGGGAGTGGGGCTGGAGGAGGTTACAGAGATAGCGAGGGGAGTTGGATTGGAGCAGGTGTGCAGAGATCTCGGAGGGTTGTGGGGCTGGAGGAGGTTACAGAGATAGGGAGGGGAGTGAGGCCGGAGGAGGTTACAGAGATAGGGAGGGGAGTGGGGCCGGAGGAAGTTACAGAGATAGCGAGGGGAGTGGGGCCGGAGGAGGTTACAGAGATAGGGAGGGGAGTGGGGCTGGAGGAGGTTACAGAGATAGGGAGGGGAGTGGGGCTGGAGGAGGTTACAGAGATAGGGAGGGGAGTGGGGCTGGAGGAGGTTACAGAGATAGGGAGGGGAGTGGGGCTGGAGGAGGTTACAGAGATAGGGAGGGGAGTGGGGCTGGAGGAGGTTACAGAGATAGGGAGGGGAGTGGGGCTGGAGGAGGTTACAGAGATAGGGAGGGGAGTGGGGCTGGAGGAGGTTACAGAGATAGGGAGGGGAGTGGCCATGGAGGGATTTGAAAGCAAGATGAGGATTTTAAAATTGAGGTGTTGCTGGACTGGGAGTCAATGTAAGTCATGGGTAATGGGAGAACAGGACTTGGTGTGAGTTAGGCTATGGGAACAAAGTTTTGGATCGTCTGAAGTTTACAATGGGTGGAAAATGGGAGCTCAGCCAGGAGAGTTTTGGAATAGTCGGAATCTGGAGTGGACAAAGGCTTGGACGAGGGTTTCAGCAGCAGATGGGCAGAGGCAAGGGCGGAGTCAGGCGCCATGACAAAACAATGGCCAATACCACACTTGCTGAAACCTAACTTCGATAACCTCAAGGAATTTTCAGATCGGCAGAGAAAGATCCCACCAACCTCGCCTCCCCAACTCACTGTGGCTTCTGAATAGCCGAGGTCACCAGTTAATGGAGTTGATTAACCGTTGCTGTGCAGAGGCCGGTTCCCCTACCTGGAGAATCGAGAATCTGGGCTCAGCCATTTAGGACTGAGATGAGGAGAAATTTCTCCGTCCAGGGGGCTGTGGATGTTCATTCTTTGTGTATATTCAAGACAGAGATCGATAGATTTTTGGATTCTAAGGGAATCAAGGGATATGGGGACAGGGCAGGGAAGTGGAGTTGATGTGGACGATCAGCCATGATCTTACTGAATATTGGAGCAGGCTCAAGGGGCCAAATGGCCTACTCCTGCTCCTATTTCTTAAGTTGTCATCAGGAGACAAATGAGTTGCTTCATTCTCCTGATCCAATAAATGCAGCAAAGGAGGTTGGTCCTGTGCGAATCGACACGGGAGAGGTTTGTTGGCTGCTTGGCAGGAGGAGAGGGTGAATACATCCTTCAAAACTTCAAACAAGCTGGAAGCAGATAAGGAAGAAGTGTAACAAGCCAGGGAAGTGTCAGCCAAGGTGGAGGTTAGCCAGCGTGGTAATATATCAAGCAGATGGGCAAAATATACCGAGCATTACATAGAATTTACAGCTCAGAAATAGGCCAGTTGGCCCAACTGGTCCATGTTAGTGTTTATGCCTCACACAAACCTTTCCCACCCTATTCACACTATCACCATCTCCTTCTATTCCTTTCTCCCTCATGTGTTTATCCAGCTTCCCCTTAAATGTCTCGATACTATTCACCTCAACCACTCCCTGTGGTAGTGAGTCCCACATTCTCACCACTCACCGGGTAAAGAAGTTTCTCCTGAATTCCCTGTTGGATTTATTAGTGACTGTCTTACATTTATGCCCCCTAGTTCCACTAGTGGAAACACCTTCTCTATGTCTGCACACATTAACAGGTGCCCTCTGACTCAGCCTACATACTAAATGCTCTGTCCTTCCCGAGTCTAAACTACACCCCCAGGGTGCAGTACTTTGTCGCTGCTAATTCAAACTGGAACTCCTGTTAACTAATTGTCAGACTCACAGCCCAATGCAATGTCCACCACGCAACTAACCCTGGGGTGCCAAAGGTGATTGGATGGATTCCTGGAGGCTTTGTCACATGGCCTCCTGCCTCCAACTACCCCGCCTCCACTACCCAGCTATTGGTCAGCCGACATGTCAATCTCCCTGCCTTCCCGCTAACAGATCTTTTTCTACCCGATTGGATGATTCTTGACTGTCCGTTAAAAGCAGCAGTTAAACGAAAGTGTTTTTAGAGATTAAAAGCATGTAATTTGTTTAATGTTCCTGTGATTTTTCTCCTGGGTTTTGCTTCTCGCAGCATCCTGGAAATGAACTTAGAGTCATAGAGTGATACAGCACTGAAACAGACCCTTCGGCCCACCGAGACTCCAGGGCAATCCTGCAGCGTTGGCAATTCCTAAACTAACCTTTATGGTGCGTGGTCACTTACTCACAAACTGTCAGGTGGGACAGTAATTGGGCTCTCGGCCATTTCCCAGTCATCCATCTCTCTGACCCTTCCCTTTACCCACTCATTTCCATTTCCCTCTTACATTGCAGCCATCCCTTCTCTCTCTCCCAATCCTGACATCGTATTAATTGGTGATAATGGATGCACTGCTGCATCGCTGTTCCTGATCATTGATGATCTGGTTCCTCTTTCTCTGATCTCATTACTGAACAACGTAGCATCGTATCCCCAGATTCAGCCTCACAGTTCACCAAACCTGTACGACTCACTTCCACCTCCTCCCAAAATACCCCATCCTGAGAGCCTGGACCTGCCACACTGAACTAGTATCTTCATTTCTTGACTCTATTCTTCCCTCCTTATCCATTCTCTATCCATTTATACCCAGTGACTCATGTGATGTCCTCTGACCCCAGTGCTGCCCTTCTCACTCTGGGTATGCTTTGACACATATATTATCATCAGTGTCATCACGAAAGCCAAATGGCCAAAGATTCAAATATACAGGTAACTCCCTTTCCAACACTCTGCCCTTCCTTTGTGCATGAATTTGAGCTCTGCTCATGACAGACGGTTAAAGGTCACAGGTAGGGTTGTGAACTTGGGAAATCTCTGGAACAAATCCACAAGCTCTCAGTCCAGCCTCTCAAAGTTGCAGCAGAACATCCACCTCTGCCTCAGCTCAAGTTCAGTTCTGTTCTCACAAAGCACCAACTCTCCTCAAATTCCTCAGTACAAGTCTCAACAATGTCTCTCTCTCTCTCTCTCTCACTAACTGTGTGCTGTGCTGCTTTTAAGATCAAAGTTCTAGACACTGGGTATCAATTAACACCCGTCAGGGTGTAGTGGTGAAAAGGGATGATGGGGGAAAAGCCAACCACATTGAACATTGAAAGATGAATCATATCATTAAAGAGCAGCCAGACACAGAAACACAAAGCAGTGGAAAACACAAGCACTCAACATGAGATTAGAACCTTCCAGTGACATTATTCCACTCGCTCCAAAAAGCCTTTCCGCTGTTTACAGGATACACTTAACAAAGCTCTCAGTTAACAATTCCGAAAGCAAACTTCCAAGTTTGAGACAGCCTCAGGGTTTCACGTACTCCTCCCATCACCTGGCTCCCAGCAAACGTTTATCAAAATACCATCTGTAGACAGTAGACAAAGGTCTTACAGTCAATAGTCTCGAAAGAACGTGTTCTTCACTAAGAAGGTTCAAGGTGCAGCTTCTTACCCTTTCCAGAAGTTGTGATTGGCTAACATCAAAGCTTGACTTCTTTCCTAAGATTTATCCGTGTGTCAAAGATTGACCTTTGCCCAAGAGGCCACTCTCCCTATGCTATCCCAGTCATTGGGAATCAACAAGCTATTCAACCAGTGGCGGATACCACAGACAAACCAGACCTCACCCTGTCCACACTCAAACTCCGACCAAGGTGACTGGAGATCAAGCAGGAGCTGGAAAATGTGTCTGATTTTCCACCTCCTTAACCTGAATTCTCATATCAATTGTAGCTTCCCAACCGAGATCGGCTAACACTGGACAGAGCAGGCAATGAAGCTGGGACCCACTCACTGCACGGCGCAGTGTCTCACCGCATGGTGAAGTCTCACCATGTGGTGCAGCATCTCACCACATAGTGCAGTGTCTCACCGCACGGTGAAGTCTCACCATGTGGTGCAGCGTCTCACCACATGGCACAGTGTCTCACCACGTGGCACAGCGTCTCACCGCACGGTGAAGTCTCACCATGTGGCACAGTGTCTTACTGCACAGCACAGCGTCTCACCATGTGGCACAGTGTCTCACCGCACGGTGAAGTCTCACCATGTGGCGCAGTGTCTCACCGCATGGCACAGCATCTCACCATGTGGCACAGTGTCTCACCGCACGGTGAAGTCTCACCATGTGGCACAGTGTCTTACTGCACAGCACAGCGTCTCACCATGTGGCACAGCATCTCACCGCACGGCGCAGTGTCTCACCGCATGGTGAAGTCTCACCATGTGGCGCAGTGTCTCACCGCACGGCACAGCATCTCACCATGTGGAGCAGCGTCTCACCGCATGGCACAGCGTCTCACCGCACGGTGAAGTCTCACCACGTGGCACAGTGTCTCACCGCACGAAGTCTCACCACGTGGCACAGTGTCTTACCGCACAGCACAGCGTCTCACCATGTGGCACAGTGTCTCACCGCACGGTGAAGTCTCACCATGTGGTGCAGCGTCTCACCACGTGGCACAGCATTTCACCGCACGGCGCAGCGTCTCATCGCACGGCGCAGCGTCTCACTGCAGCCATGTTCATCATGCAAAACATCTGGAGGTGAATTTCCTCATTGTTTGATGTGATTCTGATGTATAATTGGTCTAGTTCAGTGGCCGAGGAGGATGGAGGAAAATTGGAGAGAAAAGATTGACATTTTACACTACTAATAATTAAAGGCGAATGACTGCAGTTGGCTTTGGCAATTTTAATTTCATTTGTGTTTTTTGGCAGTGGATTGAACCTTGTGATTCTATTTATGAAATTATCTCTCACTTTCAGCCAAGAAGTGAATCAAAGGACTGGTCGGATCTTCAAATTGGCTCCTCCAAAATTATCCCCTCATCTAGAATCTAACGAGCTCTACATTTGACATCATCAGATTTCTGTCACAATGTTACGTAAGGTGAATACAGAATGAGGGAGGTCATTCAACCCATCGTAGCCTGTCTGACCAGTAAAACCCATGCCCCCCACACCAGCACCACCCCCTCCCCTATGATTCCCCATTACAGTGCCCAAGGGCTCTGCGATGCTTTAGGATGGGAACACACTCTATTGTGTAATGGATTAGCTTAAAACCAGAGGCCCACCGTCTGTGGCTCTACAAACCTATGAAACATAGAAAATAGGAGCAGGAGTAGGCCATTTGGCCTTTCGAGCCTGCTCCGCCATTCATTATGATCATGGCTGATCATCCAACTACGGCCATAAAGAGGGGTTTGATTCTGTGTAACGAGCACTGGCAACCCATTTACAATCTGAGCCCAAAGGAACCCAGCTTAACCAGCTCACAGATCAGGCAGGAAGGAGGAGTTGAGGTCGAGGATCAACCGTGATCTTATTGAATGGTGGAGCAGGCTCAAGGGGCTGAATGGCCTGCTCCTGCTCCTACTTCTTATGCTGTTATGGAGCAGAAGGAGAGTGGTACATTGATCGCAGAGGGATGTGTCTGTGAAAGAGTGTGGGAGGAGGCTGTCTGTCCCTGTGAGTGGGGGTTCAATAGGGACAGTCACTGCTGAGAAAACTCTGGGTAAGAAAGAGTTTTGTGACTCCACTGAGATTTCAAACATCACTTTGTTTTCCCTTTTTTGAAGAGGAATCTGTTAATTGTATAAATTGCTTGAACTGAAGCAATTTGAGTAAATTGCCATTTAGAAACACATCACTTTGGGAAACCGACGTTGAAGTGAATTCATCAACTCTTTTAAAATTCTTGAAAATGAGAAATATGTAAGTGGGGAGTGAGCAGGATGGTGGGATCAGTCTGGGTGGGATACTAAAAGGGACAGGATGGGAGCACTGACTGTGGCCCAAGGCAAGATGTCTTCCTTCCCGCTCACCTATTTCCCTTTTGTTGTATTGTGGCCTCTCGACCACTACACATCCTTTCCAAGGACACTGCTGTGTGTACGTGTGTGTGTTTGTGTGCATATGTGCGAGTTTGTGTGTGTGCGCGCGAGTGTGTGTGTGTGTGACTGCATTAGTGTGGGAATGTGCAAGTGTGACTGTGTGTGTGGATGTACATTTGTGAGTGTGCATGTGCAAGAGTGTGAGTGTGCAAGTATGTGTGCACGTGCGAGAGTATGTGTGTGCGCGAGTGTGCAAGTATGTGTGCGTGTGTGTGTGCATGTGTGAGAGTATTTGTGTGCATGTGAGTGTGCGAGTGTGTATGTGAATGTATGAGTGTGGGAGTGTGCGGGACTGTGCGAGTATGGGAGTGTGGGAGCGTGGAAGTGTGTGAAAGTGTGTGCGAGTGAGCCGCAGCCTCTGCTGTACTCTGTGACATGCACTCTGTTGTACCCTCCTGGTTGTATCACTTTGTAAAGGTTGCCTCTCCAACTCACTGGCTGCAGATTCCACCCCAGCTGCTAATATGGAAAATTCAGTGAATCAGCTCGAAGTCTTGATTATTTGCAGACTCGAAGCAACATCTTGTGCTCTGACACGTTGCTTGTGGTTCCAGCAATGGCTGCTTCATCAGGCAGATTTCAACTACTTTTCTAACCCATCAACTCAGCAGTGTTTCTGGGGGGATGGAAAGGGCTGAGGGGGGGGGGAGGGGGGAGGTCAGGGCCTCAGTTTAATTGGAATAGACCTCAGATCAGCAGATTTTAGGCTTATTCAAATATCCTGTACTAAAGCTGATGGAGGCAGGGTGCAGCGAGTGGAAAACAAGAGGAAAGTACAGAGTAATAGTTGAGTTGTTGCAAGGTTGTAATTTAATTAAACCATTAATAAAGCACACACAGCTCACATCCCCAGCCTGTTCTCTCCCCCAGTTGTCTGGTCCTGACAAAGCGACTTGCTGGAAGAAATATAATCGTAAAATGCATCAACTTTTCCTGCTGTGTACAAATACACAAGTGCACAAACTTTTTCTGCCAAATACATGTGTTCTGCATATAGCACGTTCTATATATAAATGCACGTGTTCTGCATGTACATACTTTTTCTACACGTGTTCTGCGCAAACACAAATTTTCTAAACTCATTCTGTGTGTACACACGTGTTCTGCACTCAGTATTCTTTGCGATTCCTGCAGTCAATCAGATTTGGATGAGGAAAGTCATCAGGAATTGGAAGGGTAGCCCTGGAGGTCCTTGTGTTCGAGCACTGAAAGATTACAAATGGAGGCTGGCCTCGGGTGGCTATTTGACCACAGGAGTTATCACATCCAGACCCATCCTATCCTCAATTTGCAGGCAGAACCCTCAAACGAGAATCCTTCCTCTTTACTTTCCCCTCCTTAGCCCAGGGTTCAACTGCAGTTTCCCCACCATCAGCCCAGCTGAGATTACATAGAATATAGAAGCAGGCCATTCGGCCCAACCAGTCATGGTTGGTGTTTATGCTCCACACGAGCCTCCTCCCATTCTTCCTTATTTCGCTCTATCAGCATAACCTTCTATTCTTTTCTCCAAAATGTGTTCATCCAGCTTCCCATTCTCACCACTCTCTGGGGAAAGAATTTCTCCTGAATTCCCTACTGGATTTAATTAGTGACTATCTTATATCGATGGCTTCTAGTTCTGAGATCAAGTAACTCAGCAGTGTCCAGACATTGAGTGTGGGATCTTCCTTCCTCACAGCGGTGTCCTTATAGATGGAGCACCTCTTGCCCATTAATTCTCCAATTCCGTTGATATTTCCCTCAGTGTTCAGAAATGTGCACTGTTATTTTGTGTCCTGAGAGGAGTTGGTTGTACTGAAGGTTATTTCACCAATCGAATTATCCAAGAAATACTTCCAACCTTCCACTGGGATCAACGACTCACTTTCACTCACTTGATCCAAAACAGAGATGGCCAGATTTGCAATGTTGCTCTTTGAGGTTTATAATTTCAACTGTTGGGTCCCATCCAGTGAGAGTTTGGTAACTCAAAAGCTGATGAAAAGAACTTTGGACTAAGCCCATCACCCCACTCAGTGACGAATGGAAAACTTAGCATTTTTCACTCTTTGCTTTGTGGGTCAGCATCAAATACTCCCAGGTCACAGACAGCTAGTGTACTTAAAGCTTTACTTTGTATATAACTCCCGTGCTGTACCTGTCCTGGGAGTGTTTAATGGGGAAGGTGTCGAGGGAGCTTTACTCTGTATCTAACCCCCGTGCTGTACCTGTCTTGGGAGTGATTGATGGGGACAGTGTAGAGGGAGCTTTACTCTGTATCTAACCCCCGTGCTGTACCTGTCTTGGGAGTGATTGATGGGGACAGTGTAGAGGGAGCTTTACTCTGTATCTAACCCTGTGCTGTACCTGTCCTGGGAGTGATTGATGGGGACAGCGTAGAGGGAGCTTTACTCTATATCTAACCCCCTGTGCTGTACCTGTCCTGGGAGTGATTGATGGGGACAGTGTCGAGGGAGCTTTACTCTGTATCTAACCCTATGCTGTACCTGTCCTGGGAGTGTTTGATGGCACAGTGTAGAAGGAGCTTTACTCTGTATCTAACCCCGTTTTTTCCCCTTGACTTTGGTGTACAGCACACAATTTCAAAATGTGTGCATGGCACAAACTCACCCCCTTTAAAAGGGACAAGGAGTGGACCAGCTGGTCAAAATGACACTGCTTTATGACATCAATGCAGTTCCTAGTAACCAAAGCCCCTGAGCCCTGCTCAATATTGGCTGTTGTGTGTTTAATGGGATACTGTAGAAGGAGTTTCACTCTGTGCTGAGTAACTTTTTTTTTCTTTTTGAAGGGACAGTGTAGAGGGGGCTTTACTCTGTATCTAACCCCCGTGCTGTATCTGTCCTGGGAGTTTTTGCTGGGGACAGTGTAGAGGGAGCTTTACTCTGTATCTAACCCCATGCTGTACCTGTCCTGGGAGTGATTGATGGGGACAGTGTCGAGGGAGCTTTACTCTGTATCTAACCCTATGCTGTATCTGTCCTGGGAGTGTTTGATGACACAGTGTAGAAGGAGCTTTACTCTGTATCTAACCCCGTTTTTTCCCCTTGACTTTGGTGTACAGCACACAATTTCAAAATGTGTGCATGACACAAACTCACCCCCTTTAAAAGGGACAAGGAGTGGACCAGCTGGTCAGAATGACACTGCTTTATGACATCAATGCAGTTCCTAGTAACCAAAGCCCCTGAGCCCTGCTCAATATTGGCTGTTGTGTGTTTAATGGGATACTGTAGAAGGAGTTTCACTCTGTGCTGAGTAACTTTTTTTTTCTTTTTGAAGGGACAGTGTAGAGGGGGCTTTACTCTGTATCTAACCCCCGTGCTGTATCTGTCCTGGGAGTGTTTGATGGGGACAGTGTAGAGAGAGCTTTACTCTGTATCTAACCCCCGTGCTGTATCTGTCCTGGGAGTTTTTGCTGGGGACAGTGTAGAGGGAGCTTTACTCTGTATTTAACCGCCATGCTGTACCTGTCCTGGGAGTGTTTGATGGGGACAGTGTAGAGGGAGCTTTACACTGTATCTAACCCCATGCTGTACCTGTCCTGGGAGTGTTTGATGGGGACAGTGTAGAGGGAGCTTTACACTGTATCTAACCCCATGCTGTACCTGTCCTGGGAGTGTTTGATGGGGACAGTGTAGAGGGTGCTTTACACTGTATCTAACCCTGTGCTGTAACTGTATTTAAAAAATTTTTTTTTTTATTCATTTATGGGATGTGGGCATCACTGGCCAGGCCAGCATTTATTGCCCATCCCTAATTGCCCTTGAGAAGGTGGTGGTGAGCTGCCTTCTTGAACCGCTGCAGTCCATTTGGGTTAGGTAGACCCACAGTGCTGTTAGGAAGGGAGTTCCAGGATTTTGACCCAGTGACAGTGAAGGAACGGCGATATAGTTCCAAGTCAGGATGGTGTGTGACTTGAACGGGAACTTGCAGGTGGTGATGTTCCCATGCATTTGCTGCTCTTGTCCTTCGAGGTGGTAGAGGTCACGGGTTTGGAAGGTGCTGTCTAAGGATTCTTGGTGCATTGCTGCAGTGCATCTTGTAGATGGTACACACTGCTGCCACTGTGCGTTGGTGGTGGAGGGAGTGAATGTTTGTAGATGGGGTGCCAATCAAGCGGGCTGCTTTGTCCTGGATGGTGTCGAGCTTCTTGAGTGTTGTTGGAGCTGCACCCTTCCAGGCAAGTGGAGAGTATTCCATCACACTCCTGACTTGTGCCTTGTAGATGGTGGACAGGCTTTGGGGAGTCAGGAGGTGAGTTACTCGCCGTAGGATACTTAGCCTCTGACCTGCTCTTGTAGCCATGGTATTTATATGGCTACTCCAGTTCAGTTTCTGGTCAATGGTAGCCCCTAGGATGTTGATGTTTGATGCGAATGTGTGAGTGTGAGTGAGTATGCTTGTTGCAGCTGGATGCCCTGAATTGGCCTGAGTTTTCCTTGTGTGGTCTGAGCAGTGTGTGATAAATAACGTACAGCACTTTGCAAACAGCTGGATGAAAAACACAATTCACTGCTGTGTGAAACTGTGCGGTTCAGTGAAAATCTACAACTCCTGACAGAGATGAAACCGAGCAACCAATCTGAGCTCAGACAGATTATAATATTTTCCAACATGTCCAGAACTGCCCACAGTGTTCTCATTTAAACTGCACAGTGAATCCAGCCAACTCTCTGTCTGTTGTTTCTGAGCTTGCTCCATATCTGTCTCCTGATTCTTGACAAGCTCTGACTCTTCATTTCGAATTAGCTTTCATTCTCAAGATTCTTGGCCTTCTCTCTGTAGTATCAATTTTTCTAATCTATAAATTCTTGGATAGCTTGCTATTAGGAATGCATCGGAACATAGGAGCAAGAGTAGGCCATTCAGCCCATCAAACCTGCCCCGCCATTCAATATGGCTGATCATTCAGTTCAATGCATAGGAACAGCTCTTCTATAGATTCTTGGCTAGCTTGCTATTCTATGAACTATTTTTGGCTCCCGACATTACGACAGTGACTATACTCCAAAAGTACTTCATTGACTAAAAGCGCTTTGGGATATCCCGAGGCCGTTTTTTAAAATTCATTCATGGGATGTGGGCGTCACTGGCTAGGACAGCATTTATTGCCCATCCCTAATTGCCCTTGAGAAGGTGGTGGTGAGCTGCCTTCTTGAACCGCTGCAGTCCATGTGAGGTAGGTACACCCCCAGTGCTGTTAGGAAGGGAATTCCAGGATTTTGACCCAGCGACAGTGAAGGAACGGCAATCGACAGGGCTGGGTTTGCCGTTGTCGTTTCCGGTGCCTAGGTCGATGCTGGGTGGTCCGTCCAGTTTCATTCCTTTTTATTGACTTCGTAGCGGTTAGGTACAACTGAGTGGCTTGCTAGGCCATTTCAGAGGGCATGTAAGAGTTAACCACATTGCTGTGGGTCTGGAGTCACATGTAGGCCAGACCAGGTAAGGACAGTAGATTTCCTTCCCTAAAGGACATTAGTGAACCAGATGGGTTTTTACAACAATCGACAATGGTTTCATGGCCATAATTAGACTAGCTTTTTAATTCCAGATTTATTAATTACATTCAAATTCCACCTTCTGCTGTGGTGGGATTCGAACCCATGTCCCCAGATCAATACCCGGGTCTCTGGGTTACTAGTCCAGTGATAATACCAGTACACCACTGCCTCCCCTAAAGTAAAGGGCGCTATAGAAATGCAAGTCTTTCTTTTCTTCCCTACATGAAATGAATGTGGGAATCCCCTCCACACACTGCATTGAAATAACACCAACTTAGCAGCTCAATTATTGGGGCCATATTAGGGAAAGAAAACTCACATTGGGGCAGTAGAGGTCCCTCTTTGAGGTTGAAACTAAGGTATGTTATCATTAGTGTGGAAGGAGCTTTACTCTACGTTTACTGTGCTAACACTGACGATAAGCACTAGTCCCTGGCATTAACTCCCCTCGTCTGGATCAACACAAGAAAAAACATTTCAAGTCACAAAAATTCCAGTCTGTACAAGCTGATAAGAAGGTGCTGGTGGAGCAGATTGAGCAGAGCTAAGAGTTTGCAGGATCTGGAATTTTAAACTTTCTTACCTCTGGTCACTCTTTGCTTGGCTCCTGACAGAATCCCTGGGGTGTCAATAATGCTGAGGCTTCCCAGTACTTTGTTTGGCAACTGGGCACATGTTAACCTGCAGGAGAAAAGCGCAATCTTAATGCATCGTAAAAACAACACAATCCCTACAACACTGGGCCAGTCAGACGTCTTAGTGAGGAAGGAGGTGTATGGGGATGATGTCTGGAAGCAGTGGTACAACTTATAGTGACAGCAGGAATTATTCCTCACAAGCAATATGCTGCCCAGTGTCAGGAGTTGATTAGTAATAACAACTTGCATTTATATAGCACCTATACTTACTGTTTTACTTACTGTTTTCCTTGTCTTTGGCGCCGGAGGAACCGGAAGCTGGTCGGCAGCGAGGACTCCTGGGTAGGTATTTTCCTTAAAGGTGCGGAGCTCCGTGGACTCGGCCTCATTTCCCGGCGGAGCAGCAGGAGAAGGTAGCGACTCTTCGGTGGGTGAGTGAAGGCATCAGGAGCTGTGTTTTAAAAGTAAGTACTTACTGTTTTACTTACTGTTTTCCTTGTCTTTGGCGCCGGAGGAACCGGAAGCTGGTCGGCAGCGAGGACTCCTGGGTAGGTATTTTCCTTAAAGGTGCGGAGCTGAGTAAACCCGAGCCCCTACGCATGTAGTGTCTCCCACCCATCCTCCTCCTCTAACCTAATAATAAGACCCTTTTTACCCTCCTCCTCTAACCAAAAAGGACTGAGCAGGTAAGCTATTTACTATTTTTGTTAATATCTAGAGTTGTACTTAACTAAGGGGTAATTGAATAAAAGAAATGGCAGCCAGTGTAGTGTATTGCTCCTCCTGCAGAATGTTCGAGGTGGGGGAAACCTCCGGTGACCCTGCCGACTTCACCTGCTGGAAGTGCATCCGTCTCCAGCTCCTATCAGACCGTGTTAGGGAATTGGAGCTGGAGCTGGATGAACTGAGGATCATTCGGGAAGCTGAGGGGTTGATAGATAGAAGCTACACGGAGGTCGTTACTCCACAAATCAAAGGCAGCTGGGTAACAGTTAGAGGTGGGAAGAGGTCAGTGCAGGGATCTCCTGTGGTCGTTCCCCTCAACAACAAGTATACAGTTTTAGATACTGTTGGGGGGGACGGCCTATCGGGGGCAGGCTGCAGTGACCGGGCCTCTGGCACGGGGTCCTGCACTGTGGCTCAGAAGGGAAGGAGAGAGAATGGGAGAGCACTAGTCATCGGGGACTCGATGGTGAGGAGTACGGACAGGCGGTTCTGTGGGCGCAGGCGAGACGCACGGATGGTTTGTTGCCTCCCTGGTGCCAGGGTCCGTGATGTTTGTGATCGCGTCTTCAGGATCCTTAAAGGGGAGGGGGAGCAGCCAGAGGTCGTGGTGCACATTGGCACCAACGACGTAGGAAGGAAGGGTGGCACAGATGTTAGAAGTGAGTTTAGGGAGTTAGGCTGGAAGCTGAAAGCTCGGACGGACAGAGTTGTTATCTCTGGTTTGTTGCCGGCGCCACGTGATAGTGAGGCTAGGAATAGGGAGAGAGCACAGCTGAACACGTGGCTGCAGGAATGGTGTAGGAGGGAGGGCTTCCAGTTCTTGGATAATTGGACTGCATTCTGGGGAAGATGGGACCTGTTCAAACAGGACGGGCTGCATCTGAACCAGAGGGGCACCAATATCCTGGGAGGGAGGTTTGCTAGTACTGTTCGGGAGGGTTTAAACTAGTTTGGGAGGGGGATGGGAACCGGACTTGTAATCCAGGGACCAGTGGGTCCACTCAGAAAGACAAAGAGTGTAGTGAGGTATTGGGGAAGGTAGCACTGTCACAGAGGACAGATGGGCACGGAGAAGGGTTAAAGTGCGTATACTTCAACGCAAGAAGCATCAGGAATAAGGTGAGTGAATTGAAGGCGTGGATGGGCACTTGGGACTACGATGTTGTGGCCATCACTGAAACGTGGATAGGTGAGGGGGAGGAATGGTTTTTGGAGGTACCTGGTTATAGATGTTTTCATAAGATTAGGAATGGTGGTAAAAGAGGTGGGGGGGTGGCATTGTTAGTTAGAAATAGTGTAACAACTGCTGAAAGAATTTTCGAGGAGGATCTGCCGACTGAGGCACTGTGGGTTGAGGTCAGGAACAGGAAAGGAGCAGTCACCTTGATGGGAGTTTTCTATAGGCCCCCCAATAGCAGCAGGGAGGTGGAAGAGCAGATTGGGAAACAGATTTTGGAAAGGAGCAGAAGTCACAGGGTAGTAATTATGGGGGATTTCAACTTCCCAAATATTGATTGGCAACTCTTTAGATCGAATAGTTTGGATGGGGTAGTGTTTGTGCAGTATGTCCAGGAAGCTTTTCTGACTCAGTATGTAGACTGCCCGACCAGAGGGGAGGCAATATTGGATTTGGTACTAGGTAATGAACCAGGGCAAGTGATAGAGCTGTTGGTGGGCGAGCACTTTGGAGATAGTGATCACAATTCTGTAGCATTCACTGTGGTAATGGAGAAGGATAGGTATGTGCAACAGGGCAAGGTTTACAATTGGGGGAAGGGTAGATATGATGCTGTCAGGCAGGAACTGAGGAGCATAAGTTGGGAGCATATGCTGGCAGGGAAGGGCACGGTCGAAATGTGGAACTTTTTCAAGGAGCAGATAGTAGGGGCCATTGATAAGCATGTCCCTGTCAGACAGGGAAGGGATGGTCATGTGAGGGAACCGTGGTTGACAAGAGAGGTTGAGAGTCTTGTTAGGAAGAAGAAGGATGCGTATATAAAGTTGAGGAAAAAGGGCACAGGCATAGCTCTGGAGGGATACAAGATGGCCAGGAAGGATCTGAAGAAAGGGATTAGGAGAGCTAAGAGAGGGCATGAAAAATGCTTGGCGGGTAGGATAAAAGAAAACCCCAAGGCCTTTTACGCGTATGTCAGAAATATGAGGATGACTAGGGGGACCATAGGTCCGGTCAAGGACAATAGCGGGAGACTGTGTGTTGAGCCGGAAGAGATAAGTGAGGTTTTGAATGAGTACTTCTCTTCGGTATTTACGAATGAGAAGGGGTGTATTACTGAAGAGGACGGTGGGAAGCAGACTGGTAAGCTCGAGGAAGTGCTCGTTAGGAGGGAAGATGTGTTGGGGTTTTTGAATAACTTGAAGATAGACAAGTCTCCCGGGCCTGACGGGGTATATCCAAGGATGTTATGGGAAGCAAGGGATGAAATTGCAGAGCCGCTGGCAATGATCTTTTCATCTTCTCTGCTGACGGGGGTGGTACCAGGTGATTGGAGGGTGGCAAATGTTGTGCCCCTGTTCAAGAAAGGGAATAGGAACAACCCTGGGAATTACAGGCCAGTTAGTCTTACTTCGGTGGTAGGCAAGTTGATGGAAAAGGTGCTGAGGGATAGGATTTCTGAGCATCTGGAAAGACACTGCTTGATTCGGGACAGTCAGCACGGTTTTGTGAGGGGTAGGTCTTGCCTCACAAGCCTGATTGAATTCTTTGAGCAGGTGACCAAGCAAGTGGATGAGGGTAAACCAGTGGATGTGGTGTACATGGATTTTAGTAAGGCATTTGATAAGGTCCCCCATGGTAGACTTATGGAGAAAGTCAGGAGGCATGGGATAGTGGGGAATGTGGCCAGTTGGATTAAGAATTGGCTAACTGATAGAAGGCAGAGAGTGGTCTTAGATGGTAAATACTCAGCCTGGAGCCCAGTTACCAGTGGCGTGCCGCAGGGATCAGTTCTGGGTCCTCTCCTGTTTGTGATTTTTATTAACGACTTGGATGAGGAAGTCGAAGGGTGGGTCAGTAAATTTGCAGATGATACAAAGGTTGGTGGAGTTGTGGATACCGAGGAGGGCTATTGTCGTCTGCAAAGGGACTTGGATAGGTTGCAGTGCTGGGCTGAAAAGTGGCAGATGGAGTTTAACCCTGAAAAGTGTGAGGTCGTCCATTTTGGAAGGACAAACATGAATGCAAAATACTGGGTTAACGGTAGGGTTCTTGGGCATGTGGAGGAGCAGAGAGACCTTGGGGTCTATGTGCATAGATCATTGAAAGTTGCAACTCAAGTGGATAGGGCTGTGAAGAAGGCATATGGGGTGTTAGCGTTCATTAGCAGAGGGATTGAATTTAAGAGCCGTGAGGTGATGATGCAGCTGTACAGGACCTTGGTAAGGCCTCATTTGGAGTACTGTGTGCAGTTCTGGTCGCCTCATTTTAGGAAGGATGTGGAAGCCTTGGAGAGGGTGCAGAGGAGATTTACCAGGATGTTGCCTGGAATGGAGAATAAGTCTTACGAGGAAAGGCTGAACATTCTAGGCCTCTTCTCATTAGAAAGGAGAAGGATGAGGGGTGACATGATAGAGGTTTATAAGATGATCAGGGGAATAGATAGGGTAGACAGTCAGAAACTTTTTCCCCGGGTGGAGCAAAGCGTTACAAGGGGTCATAAATTTAAGGTGAAGGGTGGGAGATATAAGGGGGATGTCAGGGGAAGGTTCTTTACCCAGAGAGTGGTCGAGGCATGGAATGCCTTGCCCGGGGAAGTTGTTGAGTCAGAAACTTTAGGGACTTTCAAAAGGCTTTTGGATAGGTATATGGATAAAGGAGAATGATGGGGTATAGATTAAATTGTCCTTGACAGAGGACAAAGGATCGGCACAACATTGTGGGCCGAAGGGCCTGTTCTGTGCTGTATGTTCTATGTTCTATAATGCAGTAATACATCCCAAGGTGCTTCACAAGAACGTTATAAAATAAAATTGACCTGTCGCCACATAAGGAGATATTAGGACAGGTGACCAAAAGCTTGGTCAAAGAGGTCGGTTTTAAGGAGTGTCTTAAAGGAGAGAGAGAGAGAGAGAGAGAGAGAGAGAGAGAGAGAGAGATTAGGTAGGGAATTCCAGGGCCCAGGCAGCCGAAGGCACGGCCGCCAGTGGTGGAGCAATTAAAATTGGGAATGTTAGAGGACTGCAGGATCTTGGAATGTTGTGGGGCTGGAGGAGATTACAGAGAAAGGGAGGGGTGAGGCCATGGAGGAATTTTAAAACATGGATGAGAATTTTAAAATCGAGGCTTTGCTTGACTGAGAACCTGTGTAGGTCAGCGAGCACAGGGGTGATGGGTGAACATGATCTGGTGTGAGTATGAACATGGGGTGACCTCAAGTTTACGGAGAGTAGAATGTGAGAGGCTGGCCAGGAGTGCATTGGAATAGTCAGGTCCAGAGGTAACAAAGGAATTGATGCACATTTACAGTAGATTAGGGATCCATGGTTCACATCATCAGTGTCATGTCTCACTGCAACAGAGCACACAGAGTCAGTCCTGTTCAGCACTCACGCCTCACAGTCAGAAGGTTCTGGGTTCAAGTCTCACTCCAGACACTGACATTCCCAGTGTAGTACTGAGGGAGTGCTGCAATGTTGGAGGTGCTGTCTGCCCTCTCAGCTACACCTTAAAGATCCCACAGCCATCATTTGAAAGGAAAGCAGAGGGGAGTTCTCTCTGGTGTCCTGACAATATTTAGCCCTTAACCAACATCACAGGAACAGATTACCTGATCATGGTCACATTGCTGTGGGATCTTGCTGTGTGCAAATTGGTTGCCACCTTTCAACAGGGACCGCACTTCGAAAAGTACTTCATCGGCTATAAAGCATGTTGGGATATCCTGAGGTTGTGAGAGGCGCTATAGAAATGCAAGTCTTTATATTATTCGAGGTGTGCAGATGGGTCAGCTGCGATCTGACTCTTCTGCCCGGGTTCGCAGATGAAGCATATGGCCTGGGTGAGTTACCGGGAGGGTGGAGGGTGGGTCACTGTGTTCGGAGAAGTGGCGAAGAGGGAAGGCCCTCACCCCCCTGAATCTGAACTGCCTCAGTCCCTGGATGACAATATTCCTTCACCATCTGTGTGTAATGTTGGAGCTTTGTGACTACGATTCCCACAATTACTATCTCTCAGACCCAGTGAACTCGAACTCCGATTGCAACACTTGCCAGGAGAACATACTTGGCATAGCAGAGACTGCAAATGTTTTGATACTAGACTCATTCTGGATTCTCGACAAATAAGGTAATCTCTTTCCCTAACAGGGGATTGACAGATTTCCTGGCTCCATTTTCTTTCAACATTCTTTGCTTTACTCGTAGACTTATAACTGGCAAGTCAAGGAGTCTCAGAAGCTTTTAACAAATGCCTACAGTTAATTTTCAGCTAGTTCATTCTAGAGATGTGGGTGATGCTGACATTTATTGTCCATCACTAGTTGCCCTGAAACTGAGTGGTTCTCTTGGCCACTTCAGAGGTCGGTTAAAAGTCAACCACGTTGATTTGGGACTGGAGTCACCTATAGGCCCAAACCGGGTAAGGACAGCAGGTTTCCTTCCCTAAAAGGACATTAGTGAACCAGTTGGGTTTTTACAACAGTCCGACAGCTTCGTGGGTCACTTTTACTCACAACAACTATTAATTTATTTCCAGATTATTAATTTAAAAATCAAATTCTCAAACTGCCATGACGGGAAATGACCCCATGTTCTCTGGATTTCTGGTTACTACCATAACCATTGAGATGGCTGCTGGCGACAGTTGCCCAACACAGTCAAGACCCCAGTCTCAACCATACCAACAACAAATACTTGCATTTATAAAGTGCCTTCAGTGTAATAAAACGTCCCAAAGGCACTTCACAGGAGTGGGAAGGAACCACTCGAGGCGTTATTAAGATAGGTGACCAAAATCTTAGTCAAAGAGGTAGGTTTTAAGGAGTGTCTTAAAGGAGGACAGTGAGAGAGAGAGAGAGACGGAGAGGTTTAGGGAGGGAATTCCAAAGCTGAGAGCCCAGACAGCTAAAAGCAGGCTGCCAATGGTGGAGCATGAGGGAATGTCAGTCAGAGGCTGGCAATTCTCCACAAGGAAAAAGGGGCAATATCTGGAAAGATGTCACCAATCAGGCTTGGCCAGTGGCATTCAGCCTTTCAGCTTTGGAATTTACATGGTTCAAGGAAATGCAAATGGCAGCCGGGGTAGTTATAGAGTTATACAGCACAGTAACAGGCCCTTCAGCCCACTGTGTCTGTGCTGGACATCAAGCACTAACTATTCTAATCCCCTTTTCCAGCACTTGGCCCGTAGCCTTGTATGCTATGGTGTTTCAAGTGCTCATCTAAATACTTCTTAAATGTTGTGAGGGTTCCTGTCTCTACCACCTCTTCGGGCAGTGTGTTCCAGATTCCAACCACCCTCTAGGTGATTTTTTTCCCCCTCAACTCCCCTCTAAACCTCCAGCCCCTTACCTTAAATCTATGCCCCCTGGTTATTGACACCTCCGCTAAGGGAAAAGGTTTCTTCCTATCTACTCTATCTACACTCCTCATAATTTTATATACCTCAATCAGGTCCCCCTTAGCCTTCTCTGCTCCAAGGAAAACAACCCTACCTTTTCAGTCTCTCTTCATAGCTGAAATGCTCCAGCCCAGGCAACATCCTAGTGAATCTCCTCTGCACCCTCTCCAGTGCAATCACATCCTTCCTATAGTGTGGTGCCCAGAACTGTACACAGTACTCCAGCTGTGGCCTAAACTAGCGTTTTATACAGCTCCATCATAACCTCCCTGCTCTTATATTCTATCCCTCGGCTAATAAAGGCAAGTATCCCATATGCTTTCCTAACCACCTTATCTACCTGTGCTGCTGCCTTCAGTGATCTATGGACAAGTACACCAAAGTCCCTCTGACCCTCTGTACCTCCTAGGGTCCTACCATCCATTGTATATACCCTTGCCTTGTTAGTCCTTCCAAAATGCATCACCTCACACTTCTCAGGATTAAATTCCATTTGCCACTGCTCTGCTCATCTTACCAGTCCATCTATATTGTCCTGTAATCTAAGGCTTTCCTCCTCACTACTTACGACACCACCAATTTGCGTGTCATTTGTGAACTTACTGATCGTACCTCCGATATTCACGTCTAAATCATTAATGCACACAACAACAGCAAGGGTCCCAGCACCGATCCCTGTGGTACCCCACTGGTCACAGGTTTCTAATCGTAAAAACAACCCTTGACCATCACCCTCTACCTCCTGTCACTAAGCCAATTTTGGATCCAATTTGCCAAATTGCCCTGGATCCCATGGGCTCTTAACTTCTTAACCAATCTCCCATGCGGGACCTTATCAAAAGCCTTACTGCAGTCCATGTAGACTACATCAACTGCTTTACCCTCATCTACACATCTAGTCACCTCCTTGAAAAATTCAATCAAATTTGTTAGACATGATCTCCCCCTGATAAAGCCATGCTGACTATCCCTGATTAATCCCTGCCTCCCAAGTGGAGATTAATCCTGTCCCACAGAATTTTTTCCAATAGTTTCCCTACCACTGATGTTAGACTCACTGGCCTGTAATTACCTGGTTTATCCCTGCTACCCTTCTTGAATAATGGCACCACATTCGCTGTCCTCCAGTCCTCTGGTACCTCTCCTGTGGCCAGAGAGGATTTGAAAATTTGTGTCAGAGCCCCTGCAATCTCCTCCCTTGACTCACATAACAGCCTGGGATACATCTCATCTGGGCCTGGGGATTTATCCCCTTTTAAGCCCGCTAAAACAGCTAATATCGCTTCCCTTTCAATGCTGATTTGTTCAAGTATATCACAATCCCCCTCCCTGATCTCTACACCTACATCGTCCTTCTCCATAGTGAACACAGATGAAAAGTAATCATTTAAAACCTCACCTACGTCCTCCGGCTCAACACACAGATTGCCACTTTTGACCTTAATGGGCCCTACTCTTTCCCTGGTTATCCTCTTGTCCTTAATATACTTATAAAATGCCTTGGGATTTTCCTTTATCTTGCCCACCAGTGTTTTTTCATGCCCCCTCTTCACTTTCCTAATTACTTTTTCTTAAGTACCCCCTACACTTTCTATACTCCTCTAGAGCCTCTGCTGTTTTCAGCCTTCTGAATCTGCATAAGCCTTCCTTATCCAATCCTCTATATCCCTTGACATCCAGGGTTTCCTGGACTTGTTGGTCCTACCCTTCACCTTTACAGGAACATGTTGGTCCTGAACTCTCACTATTTCCTTTTTGAATGACTCCCACTGGTCTGATGTAGACTTTCCTACAAGTAGCTGTTCCCAGTCCACTTTGGCCAGATCCTGTTTTATCATATTGAAATTGGCCTTCCCCCAATTCAGTACCTTTATTTCCCGTCCATCTTTGTCCTTTTCCATAACTACCTTAAATCTTACAGAGTTATGGTCACTATCCCTGAAATGCTCCCCCACTGTCACTTCCACCACTTGTCCAGCTTCAGTCCCTAAGATTAGGTCCAGTACTGCCCCTTCTCTTGTAGGACTTTCTATGTTCTGGCTCAAAAAGCTCTCCTGGATGCACTTTAAGAATTCCGTTCCCTTTAAGCCTTTTGCACTAAGACTATCCCAGTTAATATCGGGGAAGTTGAAATCCCCTACTATTAGTACCCTATTATTTTTACACCTCTCTGAGATTTGCCTACATATCTGCTCCTCTAAGTCTCCCTGACTATTTGGAGGCCTGTAGTACACTCCCAGCCAAGTGATTGCCCTCTTTTTGTTTTTAAGTTCTACCCATATGGCCTCATTTGAGGAACCTTCTAAGATATCATCCCTCCTTACTGCAGTAATTGACACCTTGATCAACAGTGCAATGCCACCTCCTCTTTTACACCTTCCCCTATCACGTCTGAAGATTCTATATCCTGGGATATTGGGTTGCCAGTCCTGCCCTTCCCTCCCTCAACCATGTCTCTGTTATAGCAATAATATCATATTCCCAGGTGTTAATCAACTCCCTCAATTCATCTGCCTTACTTGTAAGACTCCTTGCGTTAAAATAGATGCAATCCAGCCTTGCATTATTCACTTGTGCCTTAACAGGTCTATATTTGCTCTGCCTTCCAGACTGACTGAGTTTCTCTTCTATATTTGGCTGTGCATCACCCCCTACTGTACCTCCACTCTGTATCCCATCCCCTTGCCAAATTAGTTTAAACCCCCCCCCCCCCAACAGCACGAGCAAACCTCCTAGCAAGGATGTTGGTCCCATTCCGGTTCAGGTGCAACCCATCCGACTTGTACAGGTCCCATCTTCGCCAGAAACAGACCCAGTGATCCAGGAAACTAAAGCCCTCCCTCCTGCACCATCTCCTCAGCCACGCATTCATCTGCTCTATCCTCCTATTCCTCTACTCACTAGCACGTGGGACCGGGAGTAATCCAGAGATTACAACCTTTGAGGTCCTGCTTTTTAATCTGCTACATAGCTCCCTAAATTCTTGTTTCAGGACCTCATCCCTCTTTCTACCTCTGTCGTTGGTACCAATGTGTACCACGACGTCTGACTGTTCATCCTCCCCCTTCAGAATGTCCTGCAGCCGCTCCGTGACATCCTTGACCCTAGCACCAGGGAGGCAACATACCATCCTGGAGTCATGTTTGCAGCCACAGAAACACCTATCTGTACCCCTAATGATAGAATCCCCTATCACTATAGCTCTCCCACTCTTTTTACTCCCCTCCTGTGCAGCTGAGCCACCTGTGGTGCCACAGACTTGGCTCCTGCTGCATTCCCGTGAGAAGCTATCTCCCCCAACAGGATTCAAGGCGGGTAAGGTGACAACAATTCAGAGCTTCAGTCCATCAATCAGTTGTGAACTGTGCCATGTGAAACTGAGCTATACAGATCAGACACATGCCAGGTCTGATACCCTGGTGCCAAACATAAGCCACAAGAGAAACACAGGCACCATAATTGTCCTCAGAGCTCTGGTGAGACCCATCTGGAAGAACTAGTTTGGTCTCTCTGTTTAAAAAATGGTAAAGGGAAGGATATTCAGTTATTGGCTGAGCTGAGGCAGGGACAACGATGGTCAATATTACAGAAATGGAACATAGGAAATAGGAGCAGGAGTAGGCCATTCGGCCCCTCAAATTTGCTCCCCCATTCAACTAGATCACGGCTGATCTTCTAACTCAACACCATTTTCCCACGCTGTCCCCATATCGCTTGATGCCTTTAAGATCTAGAAATCTATCGATCTCAGTCTTGAACATATTGACTGAGCCTCCACAGCCCTCTGGAGTAGAGAATTCCAAAGATTCATCACCCTCTGAGTGAAGAAATTCCTCCTCACTTCAGTCCTAATTGGCTTGCTCCTTATTCTGATCCTGGTTCTAGACTCCCCAGGGGAAACATCCTTCCTGCATCCCCCCTGTCAAGCCCTGTAAGTAGGTGGTTTTGGTGAAGGAACAGATCATAGGGCGAAAACACAAAATTAATGCTATTACAGACTATCTATTTCAACATTAACATCATCGAGAGGTTTCCATGTACAGTGGAGCAAGCACAGGAAAAGTATAAAGGAAATCGAAATGTTGAAAGCCCTTTTTTGGGGGATTTCTGGTCTGGTTCGTGTGCACAGAGTTTAAGTTGGAAGTTAGAATCAGCTCACACTCTGTGGTAGTGTTTCAGAGCTAGACTGAGGTACAGGGAGAGGTGAACAAAGAAACATCTGTTGGATTCTGGAAATTATTGACCATATGGACAGTGACCTCAAACTCATGATCTGCAATGACGCTCCTTAATTGGCTAGAAATTGAATCATTCTCAGTTTTCCATTCCTGCTCTCCTCCTAGTCCTGCTTTCAATGGAATAATTCCTTACCTGGTCACACAATCTATAGCCTGAGGCTGCCACAGTCAACATCATTACTTCTACAACTAACCAAATGTATACCTGTGAGGGAGTTTGCCCGCACAGTAGGCTTGGAGAGATTTATTAGAGGTCTTCAAAATTATTAGGGGTTTTGATTGAGTAGAAAGGGAGAAACTGTTCCCTCTGGCAGCAGGATCGGTAACCAGAGGACACAGATTTAAGGTTAGTTTGCAAAAGAACCAGAGGGGGAGATGAAGAGAAGTTTTCTTAGGCAGTGAGTTGTTGTGATCTGGAACGCGCTGCCTGAAAGGGCGGTGGAAGCAGATCCAATAGTAACTTTCAAAAGGGAATTGGATAAATACCTGACGAGGAAAAATTTGCAGTGCTGCGGGGAAAGAGCAGGGGAGTGGGAATAATTAGAAAGTTCTTTCAAAGAGGCAGCACACAGGCTGGGCCGAATGGCCTCCTTCTGTGCTGTTTCATGCTATACTGTAAATGGTTGACTAAAACCCAATTGAAATGCTGGTTTGAGTCTCTGTGAAGTATTGGTCCCAGCCAGAGGAGAGAATTATCAGTCAGGTTTCAAGACTGGGATACTGTACTCTCGGCTTCCTTCAGTATCTCGGCCAAAGGGTCATTTTCCAAGTGTGTGACTGGGCAGCGAATGGTGGGGGGGTTAGGCTATTTGACCTTGGGAGGAATCATGGCACTGCCAAGTGATGTCTATGCCCCATATTCCACATGGATGCATTTTCCTGCAGTGTCACAGGTCCAGGATTGACAACTCTGGCTTCCCTCCTCCCAGAAGGAGGTACTGAGGCTAACAGACTCTAAGCAAGATAAGTTGATTCGGGACAGACCAGGTCTAACCAGGTACTGTATCCTGGTGAACTGGAATCACAGCACAGAGGGAGGCCATTCGGTCCATTGTGTTGTGCTGGCTCAGTTGGAAGAGCTAGGGAATTAACCCCACAGCCCTGCACATTTTGTTTCCCCTTTTCAAGTGTGTGATCGATTCCCTTTTGGAAGTTACGGTTGAACTAAAATGAAACTCTTAAAAGGCGGATCAATTTACCTGTTGAGGAAGGAATTCCCAAAGGGGTTCAGTTTTCGGAAAGGTTTGTTGGGATCGACAATTAAGGCGTTTCCTGGGATGACACTTTCCACATCTCCATGCATCACAGCGATGAAGGAATCGGTGGTGGGTTCGGGTCCCACTCTGCTCCCGGGGAAATCCTCTTCCAAAAGGTACTGGATAAAAGTGGTTTTGCCAGTGGAATATTGTCCGACCACCAGGATCATCGGCTTGTTATCGAAATCAGCATCTTCCAGGGAAGGCGAGTGGAAATCGTGAAACCTGTAAAACTCTTCCAAAGGCAAAAGTTTGTCTTTGTACAAACTTTTCAAGCCCTCTGTCACTGTGTGAATCACCTCGGGGTTCTTCTTGGCTTGTTTTTTCATCCAGCTAAACATTTTTTTCTCCTTTTAAAATATATTTTCCCGTGGGGAGAAAAATCTTTCTTGAAAATTCAGACAAAAATCTTTTCGTTCACGGGTTTTTCTTTCTCTCTCCCTCTCTCGATCCAAACGGTTTTAAAAGTTGCCCTGTAACTTTTGTCCTTTTTAAAAAAAAAAGTTTTTCAGAAGTTCTCCAAAACAATTTCTTGGAGTTTGGGGGGAAACCTGGGATCAGGTCAGTGGTAACCCTGCCTGGTGCTGCAGCACACAATCAAACTTGTGCAGAAAACACTCCCTAATTATTATAATAAACCCCCTCCCTCCCATTCCCACACAAAATATCCAACAAATATTCTCAAATAACGAATGGAATACCTAGCTTGGCGCCATCTGGCGCCCAATATTTCTTCATATTTAACCCTCTTTACAGAATTATGGAAAACGATACACAACAGGAGAAGGCTATTCGGCCCGTCCTTCCCATGCCAGCTCTTTGAAAGAGCATCCAATCAGCCCCTCACCTCCGCCCCCCCTTTCCTCTCCCGATCTGCATTTTTTTTTCCTTTTCCAGTATTTATCCAATTCCCTTTTGAAAGTTACTATTGAATCTGCTTCCACCGCCCTTTCAGACAGCGCGTTCCAGATCACAACAACTCATTGTTTATGAAGTGATCTAATTTACTGAAGGAAAGATAAGACTACAATTACATTTTTTCCCAACATTTTTAAAAACTACATGTATTCATGGAGTAAAAACTCCAGGGAACGTGAAATTAAACGCCCACAGCCGAACATTATAAAGTATCACAGGCGCTAACTTTCCAGGTGAGAAACTGAGATATTTTGACTAGAGTGGGGAAAGTGACGAGAAAATTGATATTTTTAAACTATGAAGGGTTTTGATAGAGTGACTGAGGAATTCATCCATTTAAAATTGTCACTAAGAGAAATTTGCTTCTGCAGAGGACTGTTGGGAGCAGGCACTGTTACCAGGAAGAGTGTGATAAATATTGGAGCAGCTGAACATACAAGGCTATGAGGAGAGAATGGGACAGTGAGATTAGTTTGGGGATTGATTCAAGGCTATGGGGAGAGCAGGGCAGTGGGTTTAGTTTGGGATTGATACAGGGCTATGGGGAGAGAGTGGGGCAGTGAGATTAGTTTGGGATTGATACAGGGCTATGGGGAGAGAGTGGGGCAGTGGGGTTAGTTTGGGATTGATACAGGGCTATGGGGAGAGAGTGGGGCAGTGGGATTAGTTTGGGATTGATACAGGGCTATGGGGAGAGAGCAGGGCAGTGGGATTAGTTTGGGGATTGATTCAGGGCTATGGGGAGAGAGTGGGGCAGTGAGATTAGTTTGGGATTGATACAGGGCTATGGGGAGAGAGTGGGGCAGTGGGTTTAGTTTGGGGATTGATTCAGGGCTATGGGGAGAGCAGGGCAGTGTGATTCGTTTGGGATTGATACAGGGCTATGGGGAGAGCAGGGCAGTGGGTTTAGTTTGGGGATTGATTCAGGGCTATGGGGAGAGCAGGGCAGTGTGATTCGTTTGGGATTGATACAGGGCTATGGGGAGAGCAGGGCAGTGGGTTTAGTTTGGGGATTGATTCAGGGCTATGGGGAGAGAGTGGGACAGTGAGATTAGTTTGGGATTGATACAGGGCTATGGGGAGAGAGTGGGGCAGTGGGTTTAGTTTGGGGATTGATTCAGGGCTATGGGGAGAGCAGGGCAGTGGGTTTAGTTTGGGGATTGATTCAGGGCTATGGGGAGAGCAGGGCAGTGTGATTCGTTTGGGATTGATACAGGGCTATGGGGAGAGCAGGGCAGTGGGTTTAGTTTGGGGATTGATTCAGGGCTATGGGGAGAGCAGGGCAGTGGGTTTAGTTTGGGGATTGATTCAGGGCTATGGGGAGAGAGTGGGACAGTGAGATTAGTTTGGGATTGATACAGGGCTATGGGGAGAGCAGGGCAGTGGGTTTAGTTTGGGGATTGATTCAGGGCTATGGGGAGAGAGTGGGACAGTGAGATTAGTTTGGGATTGATACAGGGCTATGGGGAGAGAGTGGGGCAGTGGGTTTAGTTTGGGGATTGATTCAGGGCTATGGGGAGAGCAGGGCAGTGGGTTTAGTTTGGGGATTGATTCAGGGCTATGGGGAGAGAGTGGGACAGTGAGATTAGTTTGGGATTGATACAGGGCTATGGGGAGAGCAGGGCAGTGGGTTTAGTTTGGGGATTGATTCAGGGCTATGGGGAGAGAGTGGGACAGTGAGATTAGTTTGGGATTGATACAGGGCTATGGGGAGAGAGTGGGGCAGTGGGTTTAGTTTGGGGATTGATTCAGGGCTATGGGGAGAGCAGGGCAGTGGGTTTAGTTTGGGGATTGATTCAGGGCTATGGGGAGAGCAGGGCAGTGTGATTCGTTTGGGATTGATACAGGGCTTCGGGCACTCTCACCTCTGAGTCAGATAGTTGTGGGTTCACATCCCACTCCAGAGACTTGGGCACAGTGCGGTATTGAGGAAGTGCTGCACTGCTGGAGGTGCCGTCTTTCTGATGAAACGTTAAACCAAGGCCCCAACTGCTCTCTCGGGCGGATGTAAAAGATCCCATGGCATTATTTCAAAGAAGAGCAGGGGAGTTCTCGGCGGTGCCCTGGCCAATATTTATCCCTCAACCAAAATCACTAAAATCAGATTATCTGATCATTCTCTTATTATTGTTTGTGGGATCTTGCTGTGTACAAATTGGCTGCTGTGTTTCCTACAATAGTGACTACACTTCAAAAAGTACTTCATTGGCTGTAAAGTGCTTTGGGATGTTCTAAGGTCATGAAAGTGCCATATAAATGCAAGTCTTTCTTGATAAATAGTGCTATCTTGTAGACTGACCTGACAGACATTTTCCAAGCAGCAAAATCCCACGACCAGTAATAAGATTAATAACCATCCAACTGGTGTTGTTCGAAGGATGAAATTCCTTGCTCTTCCTCAAATACTGCCATGTGACTGTTAAAGTTCACCTGGATCCCTGGAACAGACGAACTGGTTTAAAATCTCATCTGAAATTCAGGATCTCAGACTGATTCAGGCTCCTGGGCCCTCGTGTTACCTTGATTTCATAAAATGATACAGCACAAAATGAGGCCATTCAGCCCATCATGCCTGTGCTGGCTCTTTGAAAGAGCTATCGAATTAGTCCACTCTCCACTGCACTTTCTCCTTCAGACATGCAAAATTTCTCCCCTTCAAATATTTATCCAATTCCCTTTTTAAGTGTTACTATTGAATCGGCAGTGAATCAATATTACTGGTAATAGAGCTGTTGAAAATAACAAAGGGATGTTGGAGCACGGATAGATACAGACTGTTTTCAGTGATCAAGGAGTCCAGACCAAAGGCAGAAGGAAATGAGATTAAATGCAAGAGATTTAGGGCAGAGAAGAATTTGTTTTTTCCAAAGGGGTGTGAGGGCCTGGAATGAAATAAATTTCAGTATCTGAAACAGAGACAGCGACTGTGTTCCTGCAACCACCAATTAGGTTGGCCAAATAGCCTGTTTTGTAAAATTTCTCTGCATTACTGATATATTTTGATTTTGTTTCCTCCAACACATTTTTGCCTCATCAAAGGCATCACCAGGAAACAGAAACAGTTTTACAATTGGATTGAATCATCCAGCAACCTTCACTCAATGCAGTCTTCCTGCTCAAATCTCGAATAAGCAAAGTAGCAGATTCTCAGAACCTCTGTGGTGCTGCTTATGCTAAATCAGAGGGATTGATGGTTTATAATAGGTGCACATCACTATGTCACTTCTGTAAATTCCAGCCGCATTTAATTTGCCCCATTAACACTATAACATTTAATTGCTGCTAATCCTAAAGTAAATCAGAGGCTAATTGATATACTGTTCCTGGCTTTGATTCAGAAGGCCACATGAAATTACAGCCTTTCATTCTCTTTTAAGTAGATACACACGCTTCCCAGGTCAAGGCTTATGTAGGTTGAAGGATATGTTATTGGGGGCAAAATATAAAGAATTTAGGGCCTTTCACATCCTGGGATATCCCAAAGCACTTTATAGCCAATGAAATACTGAAATGGAGTCACTCTTGTAACATGTTGAGGTTTTCAAATTCTTCCATGGCCTCGTCTCTCCCCATCTCTGCAACCCCCTCCAGCCCCACAACCCTCCGAGATCGCTGTGCTCCTTTAATTCTGGTCTCTTGCACACACCCCCACCACCCCCCCCCCCCTCCCTCCCCTCAGTTCCATCACTCCACCATTGGCAGTTGTGCCTCAGCTGCCTTTAAGACGTTCCTTAAAATGTATCTCTTTGACCAAGCTTTTGGGTTGCTGTCCTAATATTTCTTTATATGGCTCGGTGTCACATTTTGTTTGATAATGCTCCTGTGAAGCACCTTGGCAAGTTTTATATTAAAGGTGCTATATAAATACAAATTATTGCTGTTTGATAAGAGGAGTGGAGATGATGCTACCATGTTCATGGGTGGGGACAGGCGGGGAGGGGGGGGGGGGGCACTTATGGGACTTGTATCCATTGGGAAGGGGTGTGGTTTTGTAAAATAACTGATACAAGTGTAAAATGAAATCTCTATGTAAACAGCATTTGTTTTGGAATTCAGGTTTAAACTAATGAAAGCACAGATGCTGTGAAAAAACACTCGCCTCGATGTCTCACTCAAGTGTAAACACAAATTGAGAAGTCAAATATGACAGTTCTTGGATGAAGTAATGGAGAGGGTTGATGAGGATGGTAATGGTTGATGTGTGTATGGACTTTCAAAAGGCAGTTGACAAAATACAAAATAAGAGTCTGGTTAGCAAAATTGAGACTCACGGGATTAAAGGGGCAGTGACTGCACGGATACAGAATTGGCTGAGAGACAGAAAGCAGAGTGTGTGGGGGAAAGGTTGTTTTTTTTTTTTACACAGAGTGCAGGGAATTATGCAGTGATAATCCCAGGGATTGGTGTTAGGCTAACAGCTCTTTTTGGTATATTTAATGATCTAGAATTGGGTGTACAGGGCATAATTTCATTGTTCAGCACATTTCCAAGTTTCACATTATTTGCAAAAAGTGATAAGAATAGTAACACTCTGCAGGAGGACATATATTGGTGAAATGGGCAGGCAGATGAAATTCAACAGAGAAGTGCAAACTGATTCATTATGGTAGGAAGAATCAAGAGAGGCAATATAACTAAATGGTACAATTTTAAAGGCGTGCAGGAACAGAGAATCAGAATCACAGAAATTTACAGCACGAAGGAGGCCATTCAGTTCATTGTGTTCACGACAGCCGACAAGTAGGCATCCAGCCCTATCCCACTTTCCAGCTCTTGATCCGTAGCATTGTAGATTATGGCACTTCAAGTGCATATCCAAGTACTTTTTAAATGTTATGAGGGTTTCTGCCTCTACCACCCTTTCAGGCATTGAGTTCCAAATCCTCACCACTCTCTGGGTGAAAAATGTTTCCCTCTAATCCTCTCTAAACCTCCTACCTTAAATCTATGCCCTCTGGTTATGGATCCCTCAACCAAGGGGAATAGGGCCTACCTATCCACTCTATCTAGACCCTCATAATTTTATACAACTAGGTCTCCCCTCAACCTCCTCTGTTCCAAAGCAAACAACTCGAGTCTCTCCAATCTTTCCTCATGTGTAAAATTCTCCAGTCCAGGCAAAATCATCATCAATCTCCTCTGTACCCGCTCTAGTGCGATCACATCTTTCATATAGTACGGCTACCAGAACTGCACGCAGTATTCTGGCTATGGTTGAACCAGTGTTTTATACAGTTCCAGACTAACCTCCCAACTCTTATATTCTGTGCCTCAGCTAATAAAGGCAGGTGTCCTGTATGCCTTCTTGACCACCTTATCTACCTATGCCGCCTTCAGGGATCTGTGGACGTGCACTCCAAGGTTCCTCTACACCTTTCAGTATTCTATCATTTATTGTGTATTCCCTTGCTTAGTTAGCCTTCCCCAAATGCATTACCTCACACTGGATTGAACTCCATTTGCCACTGTTCCACCCACCTGACTAGTCCGCAGATATCTTCCTGCAGTCTACGGCTTTCTTCTTCTTTATCAACCACAGGGTCAATTTATATCATCTGCAAACTTCTTAATCACCACCCCCCACTAAACTCAAGCCCAAATATTGATATATATCAAAAGCAAGGGGACTTAGTACCAAGCCCTGCAGAATACTGCAAACAGTCTTACAGACACAAAAACATCCATCGACCATTACCTTTTGCTTCCTGTGTCTGAACCAATTTAGGATCCAACTTGCCACTTTGCCTTGGGCTTTTACTTTTGTGACTAGTCAGCCACGTGGGACCTTATTAAAAGCCTTGCTAAACTCCATGTAGACTACATGAAATGCACTACCCTCAGTGACCTTCATTACCACCTCAAAAAATTCAATCATGTCAATCAGACATAACCTTCCCTCAACAAATCCACGCTGACTGTCTTTGATTAATCTTCGTCTTTCTAAAAGGCATGTACGTGCACAAATCTTTCAAGATGACAGGACAAGTTGAGAAAGGTGTTAAAAAGGCATAGGGGATCTTTGGCTTTGTAAGTACAGGCATTGAGCACAAAAGCAAGGAAGTTATGCTAAACAGTCAAAAAACACCGGTTTGGCCCCAGATGGAGTATTGCGTCCATTTCTGAGCACCAGACTTTAGGAAGGATTTCAAAGCCTTAGAGAGGGGGCAGTGATTTACTAGAATGGTTTCAGGGATGAGGGACTTCAGTTTAAAGTCTGGCTTCCTGACCCGAACCTGACCAAACGTGTCGGGGTCGGGTCGGGTCTGTATTCTGCGTCCAGCATTCTTGCTTGGGTCGGGTCAGGCTGGAATGTACTGTTTTGTTTTATATTCTTTTCATTTCAATCTACAATTTTTTTCTCTTTCATTAATAGGTCTGTTTTTCTCGGGTCGGGTTGGGCATTTAAAAAAATTAAAGGACTCGGGGCCCTGGGTGGAGTTTTAATTTTATACCCGAGCCAGGCTTTACTTCAGTTATGTGGAGAGACTGGAGAAGTTGGGATGGTTCTCCTTACAGCAGAGAAGACAAAGGGTTGATGTAATAGAGGTGTTCAAAATCATGCAGGATTTTGATAAAAGTAGCAGGTGGGCCGGTAACCAGAGACCACTGATGTCGGCTGATTGGCAAAAGAACGAGACGAGGGAAAGAAATTATGCGGCAAGGTGTTGATCTAGAACGTGCTGCCTGAACTGGTTGAAGCAGATTCAAAAGTTACTTTCAAAAGGGGAACTGAATAATTGAAAAGGAGGATGTTGCAGAGTTTTGGGGAAAGGGAAGTGAGATTAATTGTCTAGTTCTTTCAAAGAGTTGGGCCAGGTACAATAAACTGGATGGCCTCCTTCTATGCTATGTGAATCTATGATTGAGAGGTTTTCTTGCTCTGCAGTAGTGTATGTACCAGCAGAGGGAACTGTTGCTCCACAGAGCCATCGAGTCCATAGAGTTATACAGAACATAAACAGGCCCTTCGGCCCAATGCGCCTGTGCCGACCATCAAGCACCCTTCCAAACTAATCCCATTTTCCAGCACTTGGCCCGTAGCCTTGTATGCTATGGCATTTCAAGTGTTCATCTAAATACTTCTTAAATGTTGTGAGGGTTCCTGCCTGTATCACCCCTTCAGGCTGTGCGTTCCAGATTCCAACCGCCCTCTGGGTGAAAAAAGTTTTCCTCAACTCCCCTTTAAACCTCCTGCCCTTTAGGTTAAATCTATGCCCCCTGGTTATTGACACCTCCGCTAAGGGAAAAGGTTTCTTCCCATCTATCCCCCTCATAATTTTGTAAACCTCAGTCAGGTCCCCCCTCAGCCTTCTCTGCTCCAAGGAAAACAACCGTAGTCTTTTCAGTCTCTTCATAGCTGAAATGCTCCAGCCCAGGCAACATCCTGGTGAATCTCCTCTGCACCCTCTCCAGTGCAATCACATCCTTCCTATAGTGTGTTGACCAGAACTGTACACAATACTCCAGCTGTGGCCTAACCAGCATTTTATACAGCTCCAGGAGAGAGTATTTGTGACACACCTGCTAGAAAAGTTATGATAAATCCACTCAACAGTTTGGATTTGATCAGCACCTTTAACGTTACAAAACATACCAAGCACTTTGCAGCTGGGTATTGGACTGAGTGGGGTGGGGTGGGGATGGGGGTGGGGGATGAGTGAGGTGACTGCAGGTTCTGTTTAAGAGGGAGGTTTTAAAGATAATTTTGAAGATATGGAGAGATGTAGGAGGGGTTTGGGCAGGGGGCGAATTCTGCCATCAACAGCAGAGACACACAACAGATCAGCATGGGATGATCAGAAGGTGAGGGGAGTGAGTCTATAGGGGCAGTGGCCCAGGCACTGCGCACACACCCAATGACAGCAGGCACAATCTGGAGATGGTCAATTCCTTCAGTCAGTGTTCAAATTCAAAATAAAATGGTAAACGTCACAGAACAAAAACTGGAAGAGAAAATTTCTGTTGCATAAGAAAGGAGCCCAGTTTTGTGCTTCTTTTAAGATTTCATTGTTTATTACAAAACATTTTGTTTAATAAATAGCTTAATATAAATGTGTACAAAAATGTTCACTTGTTTTAGAGTAGGAGCTTGAGCCTGTACAGCGAAGGGATACATCAAAAGTCACTGTACTTTCAATCACCATCCTTCATTATTGACAGAACATTGATAGGTTTTTTTTAAATGATGCTCAGGTTAAGGCCCCTGGAACATTCTGTTGAAAATAACCTCTCCAAAAACAACTTCTTTTTTCTTTTGAACAGTATAACAAATTGATGAGACCTCTCTTCAATATTATATATACAATCATCTTGGTCTGCAGGTGAAGCATAGGCAGAAAGTGGTGACATCACATCCCTTCCCCCATCTCCCTTCACTCCCCCCACCCCCCCCACCCCCCGAGAAAGTTTTGAGGGCAGTGCACTGCATTCCGCGACACAAGGGATCCCCCCTCCCCCCCCTTTCAGGAATGTTAGGGTACGAGACACAATTAGAAAGGCGACGTCTTTGTTCGTGACTTGGGGTTTGAGTGATTTTCCACTTTTATTGTTTCAAGGTAGAATTAAACTCAGCTGAAAAGAGACAGTATCCCTTTAAACACCCGGACAGGTGCGCGCACACTGAACCTGCTGACTCAGAGGGTTAAGTGGTACACAGGGGAGTTGGGAGCTTTGAAGCACAAAGTGGTCGTTTAAAGAAAGCTCCCGCTCCCCCAATTAATAAAAAAAAAGGATGCTTGAAATTAACATTAATTTCCCAACAGGCAACTATTTCTCCAAATTTCCTAGGCCCCAGCCTTTGCCTGAAAGACAATTATGATGGCAACAGCACGTAATGGCACAGCTCCCTTGATCTTTCCTTCTGCCATCCCACCATCATTCACCTCAGCACAACACCACTGGGAGAACAGAGGCCCTGGAATGTGAATCCGGGGCAGACAGCTCTTTAGACACGGATCAGGATCTGATCATTGTCAAAGTTCCTGCTGCTGATGAACACATGACACTCATTGAGAGCACAAGTGGGAATTCACGGCCCCTTCCCACTCCGTGTCATCAGTGAAAGGAGACGGCGGAGAAGGATGCTCACAGGAGGGATGAAAGATTGTTAACATGATCATACTAAACTGTGACAGTAAGACAACTCAGGAAAGGCAAGTTTAGGATTAAAACCAGGAACTTCACACAAGAGAGTTACCGACACATGGTTAGGGCCTCAGGTAAGGGTAGGATTTTTCTCGATGGATAAGATGGGAGGAAGAGCCTCTCAACTCTGTATCTAACTTGGCAATAGAGAGTCAACAATGAAGAGGTCTATTACCGATTAACATGTCCAGAACAGGATCTTCTGTACAGTGGGGCATGCTTAAATGAAGAAAAAACCCAGGGTGAGTGATCAGTGAGCAGGACAAGCACTGGGCAGTGCTTAGATCTCAACCATTACCTAAGTGTGGGGTTAAGGTACAGCAGTTAATAGAAAGCAGCCAACTTGTTCATAATGGATTGGAATGGGATCTCTACAAAGTGGGAGGGTAAACCAGGTCCTTTAGCACTCAACAGGTTTTGTCAAATCAGTTGCAATAGTCCCTGAAATCAACACATCCACTCACCTAATTTCTAAAACAGAACTATCTTAGTTGTTCTCATATTCCAGTCCTCCCCCAACTGTACCCAGTTAAAGAGGCCAGCCATATATCCTTCCTCAGGCGGCTGCCATTGAGGCAGCAGACAACCAATTTCCTCCATCTCTCTTGCTAAGACATCTACCTCTACACTGTCCCATCAAAAACTCCCAGGGCAGGTACAGGGTTAGGAACAGAGTAACTGTACAGTAACCGGCCCAATTTAATTAAGGCAATAATGAACTCCAGCTTTAATAATGGGAGCTACTGAACTCTTACAATAACTGGTATACTGTTCTTTATTAATGGCACAATGTGTAGGAGTAGAAACAGTGGGGAGTGAAGAGTTGAGAGAGAGAGAGATTGGCTCATGATGGAGGAAAAAGAATTAGAAACAGGCACACAAACTGGGAACAAATGAAAGGAAAGAGAAACACACCGGAGAGAGAAAGGGAGGGGTATTCAAAAAGGAAGAAAAACATAGTTATAGGTGCAGCATTGTCTCTCCTGGGCAGCTGCCTGATGAATTAACAGACCTGTGCTTAAAGTGGAAAGCAATCTACATCTAAATGCAAATCGGGCAAGGTATTTATCAGCTGATCCAACTCGATAGGACCACAAAATAGCCAACTCAAGGAGACAATGGTTTAACGTGAGGGAAGGTCAGTGGTTGTGGGCGATCGGAAGAGGGAGGATGAGGGGGGAGGTCAGCAAGGCAGGGAAAGAGGTTTGGAAACCAGCATCACCCCACTCTGCACCAATTCTAATCAGCTCTGGCGCAGTGACATTGTTTGCAGTTGTTAAACAGCCTCAGCAAGGGAAGCCTTTATAAATAAGTGGACAGCTTTAGCTAGGAATTAAAAATGTAGAATTTATTCAGCAAAGACAACTCAGCAGCTTACGATTTTGTTTCCCCTCACTAATATTCCACCCGCACCCCCTCCCCAAACACCTGGTAAAAGGCAGGTTAGCGGTTCTACTGCTACCCCTCAGCTGCCTCACTCGAGTTATTTCCGAGTGAATCTCGACAGTGAGCGTCAGAAACGGAGTGTTCCAGCCAGGTGTCATCCTGTCCTCACTTGACATCCACCTACTTTCCAGCAGACACTGCTGGACAATGATGATCATGAACGACTGGCTTTTTTGCTCTCTCCCTAACTCAGGAATGCCGCGGATGACCGCCACATCCCCTCCCCACCCTGCTGAAATCAGTGACTGGGATTATCTCTTACTGGGTTGGTCACTGGGAAAACAACGGACCATTGAAGGAGAAACTTATTTTACTTGGAAACCGTGATGGTTCAGAGCCACACAGGCTAGGGGTCCCAAGTCCACATCACTGTTCTGCCCCCACTGCTGGGAAGTGGGATCTGGACACCAAGGACAGGACCAGGTTCACATGAAGCACACTGCAGCTGAATAGCTCGCCGACACTCACTGTAAAGCTAAACAGAGAATGAGCCATGGAGCAACAGAAAAAAAACCATCACTGTTTAAAAAGTCTGCAGTTCAGAACGAGCTTTATAAATATGCTGATGTGATCTCACCATCACTGAATGAGGTCTCTGACGTTTACACACTTGAAATTAAAACGGCACCACAGAATATTCAAAATTTTATATCATTCTAGTAGAAAATGGAATATAATTTGGAGGATTTAAAAGAAAAAGATTTGAGATATGTTCAGAGTTGGCCAAGATTAGATTAAAGCAATACCTGCTCCCAAATACAAATAAAATTAACATTCACAACGTTTCTTTCAAGAAAGAAATATGGTTTTCATATCAAGGAGGTCCAATCACTCTATATTATTGGAACATTCCTCCCTCTCCTATTGAAAACTGCTATTGGAGAGAATACTGAAAGTATAAAAATTCAATCATACATCTGCAATTGTCTTAACTGGACTCCATTGCCTACTCCCTGGCAGGAAATCTCTTAATAGTTCATTCTGAAACCAACCGTTTAACAAAAATAATTAACATTCAAAATTCTTCCCTCCAATTCATTATTTTTTTTTTAAATGCACAGTACAAGCTGAACAGCTGCAGAGCTGAGGGTGAATTTAGATTCTCCTGTGGTGCTAATCAGGCCACCCCCACTTATGGGTTTTAAAAGCAGTCATGTCTCCATGCTCCATCGTAAAGGTCCAATTCAACTGTGATTTAGAATTTGACAATAGGTCCAGTGTGTGAGCTTTCCTGGAACTGTGGGGGTGGGATGGGGGGGGGAAGGGGTTGGATGGGGGGTAGGGTAGGAGGGAAAGAGAGAAACACACATACACACACAGATGCAGAAAAAGGCAAATACACAGATAGACAGAGACAATTCTGCAACTGAACCGGACGCCCCCTCACTTTACTTAAAATCTCAGGGTTTACATCAAAAACTGCAATAAATCTGCACAACAGAAAGTAACCCTGGACCTCAGGGATTTATTAATCTCTTGATCAAAACTCAAGTTGAAATTTATTTCTAGATAATTATGGCCATGTTGGAGGTGGATTACAGGGATCCCAACTGTCGCCATCTGCAGTAACTGCCCTGACATCCATCAGCATCCCATCCTTCAATAGTGGCAGAAAATAGTCGGTCCCTCTCTCACACTTTACAGGACATTGGGGAAAAAAGCTGAGATGTCACGTAAGAGTTGTTGATCATTGTGGATGGGGAAGCAACATCACTAGGGCTCCTACATTACAGGTTTATGATACAGGAATAATACATCAAGATAACCTGTACATTCTGACACAGAAACCTGGTGCACCAGGACACAATTTTTCAACTAAAAGTACCTTGTACTTGCACCTCACAGGGTACAAGCCTGTCGCTGTGCGCTTAAGCTTCTTATGGGACACACGATGTCTAATTCTGTCCTGTTGCTCCACCGTTACTCCCTGATATAAAGAGCTACAGAATCCTGCATATTAAAGAAAGTTTTAACGGTATTGGTGCAGTTTCTTTAAAAGCCTCCCTACTGTGGGGTCCATCTGAAAACAACTTTTACTAATTGTGTCCTTTTAAATCACAGAGTTAAATAGGTGAGATTTTCTACAGACACCCCTTCACCACCCCCCCCCCAGGAAAGTATACCCCAAAACCCACAGAAACAGAGAATGGACATTTATCAAAAACCCCTCGAAAGCGCACATGGCAGTTTTAGAAAGATTCTATTCATTCTGCCCTGCATAGCCCTGCCACATCACTTAAAAGGGAAACGGGAATACATTTCCTTCACTGTATCGGAGCTTCACCAGTTCACCATAGGGCAACTTAGGATTGCCAAAACATCCAATCGCGGACCAAATCCCAGAATTCTCCCTCCCCCCAACCGGTTATCCCTCTGAAGTTGAACCACCCAATCAGATTGCTCAATGTAAACTGACCAGCTTCCAAAATCTCAATTCAAAAAAAATTAACCAACCCATGAGCCCCTTATTTATGCTTATTTTGCAATAAACTATATATGAACAGCATTTGTAATACAAACATACATAAAATACTTCCATTTACTTTCCCCTGACTTGCCAACTCACCTTTCATTTTCCCTCCCCATTTGCCTCTTGTAATCTCCCTCTGACAGTAGGAGGTATGAGAGTTGGTGGAATTCACCACCCCACCCCCAGTAAGTGCTTAGCCACTCTCAGGTGTAACTAAAAGTGCGTGTTGGCTGATATTTAATAACCTTTCCACTGACCAGCTGATACTGGGCTGAATCTGCAGATATTCCCAAAGCTGCAGGTGGCAGGTCTAAACAGGCATTACAGTAACTCCAACTCAAAACCTCTGCGTGGGCCGTTAAGAGCTTAGTAGTCAAACTAGTTTCATTTTAGCTTTCATCGGAGGGAGTGAGGTTTACAGTTGGCAACCCTCCAGGATTGCCCTGGAGTCGGCAGGAATTGAAGATTCATTTCCAGGGCACTGCTATGAGCAAAAAGGGTCAGGCAGCCAACGGCAGGGTGGTTGGAGGAATGAGCTCCCCCCCCCCATGAAAACTCCAGGAATATGTCCAAGCAGAATTGGCAACCCTGCTGTGTTAACAAGAGAATTTTTTAAAACTGAGGCTTTGAGATAGGTGGGGAACACAAAACACTGAATTCCTACCAGCGTTCCTTCTAAGCTGCAAGGCCACGCAGCAACCCAAAAGTTCCTGCAGAGGCCAAGCACAAGTCGGCCCCTTTAAATTATGTGCGTGCATGCCACGCAAAAAGATTTAAAGCGGAGGGTACGTTGGTCCCTACACCATTCAACAATCAACATCAGTACCAAAGCTCTCATCACTAAACTATCCTCCTGCCAACACCTACAGTTATTTTGGTGATTGGGAGGTGGGCGGGGGGGGGGGGGGGGGGGGGGTGAGATTTAAGAAAGAATTGAGAATTTAAGCAAGGCTGGAGTTGAAGGGAAATGTACAAAAATGTTAGAAATAAATGAGATTGCAGCTCAGCAGCTATACCAAGGGGACACTGAATTCTGGCTCAAGGCCCTAACAACATGCAGAGACAGTTGCAGCATGAGCAACGCTACAATCGCGCCCATTGAGACACCAGCTTGATATCGCTGCCACCATCTTCAGCTGATGAGAAGGGCCACATGGCACTTTGGGTCAAGAGGAAACCACGGAGTCACAACTCAATTCTATCCCCCAGGATGGAGACATGAGAAAGGAAGTTAGAGAATCCATTTCACTCTTGTACTGGCACTTTGGACACCGCTAATGTTGCTGAATGTTCCCACAATCAGAACCGACTGTGCACACTCCAAGGAAGACTCAAAACCATATGTATGTGGATTTGTTTTTTTTTTGGTTAAGGTACATTGGTCAATCTAGTTAGCAATTTGAATTCATCACAAGCCGACTCTCGTGTCCCATGCTTTTAGGTGGCTTCACCATTTACCTTTAACTAAAGCAAGGACACAGGCCCCCTAAGGCAAGCTGTATCTTGCCTTCCCTCACCCTGTGCCTCTTCCAACCAACCTGTTATTAAAAAGGTGCAAGGTCCAATAAGAGAGTCGGCAATTGCATCACAGGTTACATTGGAGGGTTATCACTGCATCTTTCACTAATGTTAAAAGCCTCAAGAATGCATTTAGCGAGATCGTTTTTGGATGCAATGTTTATAAAATACCACAAAGGTAGGTTCACATAAAGGGATACCATCTCTTTAATGAGCTGCGTTGTGGTTCAACAGCACAGCCATCGTACCAACATTGGGAAAGAATACGAGTCAAACAGACTGAGTCATCTAGTGTAAGTTCTAGCTCCAAGGCCTCCATTGTGATTGGGTGCAAGATAGCTGTCTGAGTGGGGAGTGGGGGAAAAGGGTGAAGAGTTAATTTCTGAGGAATTGTATAGAGACGACACTGGGTTTTGAGCTACTGACACGGACTGTGGTTGCCTCAAGTTCAGGATACTGTCAATAGCACTCTGCAAATGCTCATTCAATGTGTCGTCCTGAGGACTGTCACTGGAGAAGCTTGCATTGTCCATGTCGAACGACTCTGACTTGCTCCGCTTGGCAGGTGGGAGCGTCAGTTCCCAGGGTCCATCAGCGGGGTCTGCTTTGATGACGCCGTGCATTAACTCGTCCTCAACGTCCGACAGCTCCTTCATGAGTCCACCAGCACCATCATGAGCTCTCCCTCCAGGGGGCTCCTCCGATTTAGGAGGCAGGAGGTCCGTATGTGTTCGGGCCTTCCTACTGAAACTCGAGACCTTTGCACTTTCCTCAGGTCGGTCTCTCCCAGTTCTCACCTTTGGACTCTCCACAGATTTGCAAGTGGCTATGACACTTTTGGAAGCTACCTCACACTTGGACACCGTTTCCCTCCTGCTGTCCTCCACCTTAACAGGCCCACCCTGAGATGGGTTAATAGCAGTTCTAACAGCTGAAAGCGACTGCACACTGTCCCTATACGTCTTTCGGGGTGGCAGCTTACAATAGTTGGCAGTACGAGGTGGTTTGTTCTCAGTGGGAGACGGTGTCGAGTGATCAAGAGTTCCGTTCATCTGACTGACACTAGTTACCACCGGACATTCGGTGCTCTTGATCACGGAACTTGTGGTGACAGATTGATGGACTGGGTCAAGGGCTGTGTTGTGAATCACCTTACTAAGCCCTGCTTCCTGCTTGATCTTCAGCTTCAAGCCAATCCTGCTCCGCGCCTCGTATGTCTTCATAGGAGGAGGCCTGCTTCGGGTGTGAAGAGTGTCATCGTCACCATCCCTTGCCCATGAGACGGAAGGGGAGCCTCCCGAGTGCTTGATGACCAGTTTTGTTGGGTGGATCTGTGTTGCAGTTTGAGTAGAGGGAATTCGAGGGGTTTCCAGTGAAGCTGTTGAACTGTTACAAGACGGGGATGGAGAAGAGGTAGCAAGTCCATGGGATCTGGAGGAAGATGCCACATATTCATCTACAGCGGAGGAAAAAAAAACATGAATTTTAAATTTTATAACTTTTTTTTTTACACTTTCTTTCCCCTCCATTATTCTCCCTTCCTCTCCAACAATGCCCTGATTTTAAAATTCTCATCCTTGATTTCAAATCCCTCCATGGCCTTGCCCCTCCCTATCTCTGTAATCTGCTCCAGCCCCACAACCCTCCAAGGTATCTGTGCTCCTCTAGTTCTGGCCTCTTGAGAATCCCTGAGTTTAATCGCTCCACCATTGGCAGCCGTGCCTTCAGCTGCCTGGGCCCTAAGCTCCGGAAATCCCTCCCTAAACCTCTCCGCCTCTTTCTCCTCCTTGAAATCTACCCTTTTTTAGCAAGCTTTTGGTCACCTGTCCTAATAAATTGGCAAAATAACCAGAGAGAAATTGAGGAGAAATATTTGTTTTTAAACACAACGAGTTGCGGTGACCTGGAATGCACTGCCTGAAAGGGAGGTGGAAGCAGATTCAATAGTGACTTTAAAAGGAAACTGGATAAATACTTGAAAAGGAAAACATTTGCATATCTATGGAGAAAGAGCAGGGGAGAGTGGAATAACTGTACACTGCTCTAAAAGAGCTGGCACGGACAAGATGGGCTGAATGGTCTCCCTTTGTGCTGTAAGATTCTAACCACACCCTGCACACCAGGCAGTAATGGTGCCCCCGGTCATGCAAGGGACACAGAGAAATAAGAAGAATGTTAAAAGCAGAGACAGTTTTCCTCCTTTCTTGGCACAGATCACCTGGTTTTGTCCATATCTAGAACCAGAGAGCCGCCACAATAGTTGGGGTTGACCAGAAGACCATGGACCATCTGAATCTCCCCCAATTTTCAACATCGCAGCAAACTTCCTGCACACTGGTCCACAGCGCAAAACATGGCCAGGAACTGACCGGCCCTTCAACACAGACCAGCAGGTTCTTTGATGAGGGGTCAGGTCGGATTGAGAAGGCATCCGACTGACCACGCAGCCTTCATCAGAAACTCAATCCAGCCTTTAAAAGGAGCGAGTCTTTCCCTCCGAGTATGGCAATCAGCACCAGTCTTACCCGGTTTCTCTTTTGCCAGCTGTTTGTCGGTGGTTAGAGAGGTTTTCTCTTCCTGGATAAACATCCTGTCAATCATCACCATCTCAGCTGATGGACTTAGCCTCTGAAAATTCAGAAAGACACAATTTCATTGTCGAATACAAAGCAACAATAATCTCCTCCAGCATGAGAGTTAGGTGTAATGTACATATTGAAACACTTTTTATCTGAATGGATCTTAATCCAACCTTCCCTCAATTTTGTCCACTGCTGTTACGACAACTGTCTTCACCAAAATTACAAGCAGAAACCAATCATATACTGAAAGCTTTAATATTCTCCCCCTCTACTTCCAGTCCTATACCGAGGGAGTGCTGCACTATCAGAAGGGCTTGAATGCAGACAATGTTGTAAAATCTAATTGCCAGATCATTGTCCGGACCTGGCTGATTCACTATTTTGGGGCAGTTTAAGGACTGCGTTTGCACCAAGAACAGAAATTCCCCAGTTATTACACCTTTTATCAGAACAAATCTCGTTAGAAACAAAGAGGAAAACTGATCTGGGCCTTTCAAAGCTTGTAAATTGGTCTGCTAACAAGTTTATCCATCAAACACCGGAGTCCAGCTCCTACTGGGAGTCAGCTGAGTTGGAGACACGACTGACCCCAGCACTTTAATGACAGAAAATAAAAACCAAATCGATAATCACCAGCCTGTCGCAGTGACGCCGACTGGAAGTGAGCGCAGGATGAGGACAGGAATTAGCACAGCTGTGATGTTCCCCACAGTCAAATAGGCAGCTGACATTTACCATGTAAGCTCACACCAACAGTGGTCATTTTGGGTGATCAGAGCCATGGAATTGTACTCCAACCAAACATCAACACCTTCAATCAGGGAGGCAAAGTTATGTGATAGTGTTTGAGTCATTTGCAGCACCGCAGACTGCCATTCGGCCCATTGAGTCCATGCCGGCTCTCCATGGAGCTATCCAGTCAGTCCCACTCCTTGTTCCATTAACGTTTCGCCAGGACACTCACTATAGCCTAACGCAAAGAGTCCGCCTGTAACCAACTCCTCGACTTCTGTCACTCCCTCTCACTCAACGTCCAGCAGCAAGTTCCCAAGAGCAGTGTCTGGCAGTTTGGCATCTCACATTCTGCTGCCTTCAATAAGCAGAAGTTTCTGGTCGCTAAAAGTCACCTTCCCAGTGACAAACTACGATCTAACTACCTGAAACTTAACTGTTAAGTGTTGAAGTGCCTTGTACAATGAAATGTGCGATGTCAACAAATACAGCAGCTGATCAGTGCCAGCGATCTCCCACAAACAGCACGAAGAGTACCTGTTACATTACTCTTCAAACAGCTTTTCGAAAGCACCTTTCAAACCCACAACCTCTACCACCTAGAAGGACGAGGGCAGCAGATGCATGGAAACACCCCCACCTGCAAGTTCTCCTCCAAGTGGCGGCACAGTGGCGCAGTGGTTAGCACCGCAGCCTCACAGCTCCAGTGACCCGGGTTCAATTCTGGGTACTGCCTGTGTGGAGTTTGCAAGTTCTCCCTGTGTCTGCGTGGGTTTCATCCGGGTGCTCCAGTTTCCTCCCACAGCCAAAAGACTTGCTGGTTGATGGGTAAATTGGCCACTATAAATTGCCCCTAGTATAGGTAGGCGGTAGGGGAATATAGGGACAGGTGAGGATGTGGTAGGAATATGGGATTAGTGTAGGATTAGTATAAATGGGTGGTTAATGTTCGGCACAGACTCGGTGGGCCGAAGGGCCTGTTTTAGTGCTGTATCTCTAAATCTAAATCAAAAAGTCACATACCATCCTGACTTGGAACTATATTGCCGTTCCTTCACTGTCGCTGGGTCAAAATCCTGGAACTCCCTTCCTAACAGCACTGTGGGTCTACCTACCCCACATGGACTGCAGTGGTTCAAGAAGGCAGCTCACCACCACCTTCTCAAGGGCAATTAGGGATGGGCAATAAATGCTGTCCTAGCCAGCGATGCTCAGATTCCACAAATGAATAAGAGAGGTTTTTACATCCACCTAATGTGCCATAAGGTCTCTAAAACAAAGGATAACCCTCTCCAACAATGTAGCACCCCCTCGGTACTACACTGCAGCCTCAGCCTCGAGTGTGAACTGAAGTCTTGAGGTGGGACTTGAATTCTGAACCTGACTCAAGAGGCTGGAGTTGTAGAGACGGAGTCACGCCATGGCATGCTAGCACAGTTACGACACACTGCAGCAGGGGAGCAGGTGGGATAGCTCCTGCTCCAATTCCTCTCCACTTGAACTATGCTACAGTGCAACTCCCCAGTCTCCAGTGATGATGTGGATTCCATCTATAAATATCCACCCATATTGCACCTGGGCAGCTCGTCTCCCCATCAGCCATGGACTATAGTGACCACAAAATGCTCGTGATGGGAGGGGAAGCGAGGCAGGTGACAGTCACACATAAGGAGTCTTCCCCTTTGAAAAAGAATTTCAATAAAACACACTGACCTGACATCCACCATTTACAGCTGCTCATCGTTTGTCTGCAGCAGCTTGTAAGCAGTAACAATTGCCTGGATTTGCCTATTTAGAGAAGCAGCCCTAAAGGGACAACCAGATTAGCATCTGCACGTCACAACTGTCCTCCAGATCCTAGAGTAGCCATCGTAGGTGAAGGATCCCTTCACACACCTGGTCTTTGGACCAGGCACAGCACAGTTCACTTGGGATGTCGCTGAATTTATGGAAGTTGATGAGGCAAGATCTTCCCTTTATGAATCTCCATTGGCTGATCTTTTCTCAGCTAATATTCTACAAATAATCCTGGTTTACTTTTGCTAAACGATTCCCTAATTTTACACAGCGCTGAGGTAAGGTTGCTGGGTCTCTGGCTGGCAGTATGTGTTTTGTCATTTTTTATTGAAATAGCCACTGCATTGGCCTGATTCCAACTTATTGATCACTCCTCAGTGTTCAGCAACCCCCTCGTAACGATCATTAATGACTCACAAATCTCCTCCCTCACTACTCCTGGAGACAAATATTCTCTCTCCCTGGGGATTTGTGGGTTTCGAGCCCTTTCAAGCCGTCTCAAGTCACAACACAGGTTCGATTTAGAGCAGAACTCCCACCAGCTCTGCCCCAACCAGGGTCCCTCAGCTGCAAGCTCAGGCTTTAGTGTAGCAAAATGTCACCCTTCCACTTCCCACAATCGTCCCCACCTCCCCCACCCCACCGCCTGCCCACTCCCCGAGTGAAAGCACCAATTCAGTCCCTAATGATGGGCAGCTTTGCACTGTTGCAATTTGGAACCAGGTTGACACTGACCTGAACAGAGCACTGCCCAGGATGTCACCGCCAATTTAATTAGTCTGGTCTGGCTTTCCATGCAGTTCCAGGAGATTGAAAGATCAGTGTTCAAATGAAATGTGACACCCAATTTCCTCCCATGTCCTCCCCCAACAAAGGAAAGGAAATATCTGCTCAGTCCAACACAGGGTGTCCCATCAGTGTCACAGACGATGCACAGAAGGCAAAAGCAGAAATGTTACCCTAGCCTCCTCGAAGAGCAGCATTCTGTATTTGTTCAGCATGGCCTGGGTACGTTTTAATAACTGCGTCGATACGGCCTCAAATTCTTCATCCACTGAAAGAGAAACATTTAAATGCTGCAAGTTTCAATTGCGAAATATATATTTAAAAAAAATTAACAAAAACAATTGGGAGGGAAGAGAGACCATATAAATACCCTCCATAATCCCAATGCAATACAGTGGAACACTGTACAATGAGCTCTTAGCCGAGGATTTTTTATTCAAATAGTGTGGGAAACGTGATCATTGGAATAAAAAATAAATGGAACCTTCTGGAAATACGCAGCAGGCTCTGAACATCTGGAAAAGAGCAATAATGGAACTGGCTGGTGCTCTGAGTGAGACCCAAAGAATCTTATAGAACAGAAGCAGGCCATTCAACCCATTGCACCAGTGCTGACTCATTGAAAGAGCGATCCAATTAGTCCCACTCTCCTGCTCTTTCCCCACAGCCCAGCAAATTTTTTTTCTTTTCAACCGCTTTTGGAAAGGGGTTATTGAAACTGCTTCCACTGCCCTTTCAGGCAGCGCATTCCAGATCACAACAAATCACTGCATAAAACATTTCTCATTCTCCCTCTGGGTCTTTTCCCAATTATCTTAAATCTCTGTCCTCTGGTTACCGACTCTCCTGTAACTGGAAACAGACTCTCATTTACTCAAACTCTTTGATCCTTCATTAAAACAGGCCAGAGGATGGGTTTACATGCGAACCGTTAACCAGCCAGTCCTCTTCCAAACTCACTGTATTGCCCAGAACTTGGTTTTCATTCCTGTCCAGACACCAATACACAACAGCAACTCACCAAGACTCCTCTGACAGCAGCTTCAAAACCTGCAATCTCTACCACATGGAGGACAAGGGCAGCAGATGCATGGGAACTCCACGAACTGCAAGTTCCCCTCCAAGCCACACACCATCCTGACTTGGAACTGTATCACCGTTGCTTCACTGTTCCTGGGTTAAAATCCTGGAGCTTCCTTTGGGTGTACCTACATCACATGGACTGCAGCGGTTCAAGAAGGCAGCTCACCACCATCTTCTGAAGGGCAATTAGGGATGGGCAATAAATGCTGGCCTTGCCAGGGATGCTGACATACCATGAATGAAGATTTTAAAAAAACACTTCCTTTGAACTGGACCATAGACTTCAACAACTTATACATTTATATTCATACTTGGGAAAAGGCTGTTCAATGACAGCAGCTACCCCCATCTCTCCACCAGTCTCAGAATAAGTCCAGAATAAAAATACACATGCGTAAATTTTAGCCACAATCACTGTAAAGTTAGTTCCACTGTATTGTCTGCTGACTGGTACAAAATAACCACAGCACGCAAGACCTGTGTGTACCGAGGATAGGTTTACACAAAGGGCTCTGTGAATTGTGCGCTAGGTGTTGAGCAAGGCAATGGAAGGGATGTTCCGTGGAACAGAATTATGCATTGGAGGGAGTAACTGTACGCACCAAACAAGGCAAAGCACTGGGGAGCACAACGATGTGACAGCACTGCTGTGGAAAGGGTGGGTGTGAGGTTTGAAAACGAAACAACCCTGCGGACCTACCTTTCCTGTGTTCTTCCACAGATGGCAACGTCCCCTGGTAAAGGTGATATGGCAGGAGCCTGTGAACCACATCTTCGTATGACCGGAAGCAGGACTTGTAGTCCGGATGGAGCACTGCATCTTGATGCTTGTGCAGACTATCCAATATCCTGCAATCGGGGCACAGATATGCTGCTTTAGGACAGCGGGTGGGCCATGAGCTGCAAATACATTCTAGGAATTCTCAAGCTACATACTAGTGCAACATTAGGGGCCATCAATACAAGGTAGTCACTAAAAAAAAATCCAATAGGGAATTCAGGAGAACCTTCTTTACCCAGAGGGTGGTGAGAATGTGGAACTCAGTATCATAGGCAGTGGTTGAGGTGAATAGTATCGATACATTTAAGGAAAAGCTAGATAAACACATGAGGGAGAAAAGAATAGGAGGATATGCTATTAGGGTGGGAGGAGGTTCATGTGGATCATAAACACCAACATGGATCAGTTGGGCCGAATGGCTTGTTTCTGAGCTGTAAATTTCATGTAATTTAGACCATTCTGCAGCTGGTACAACAGCAACAGTATAGGGACAAGTTGAGGCCATTTAGCCCCTCAAGCCTGTTCCACTATTCAATTAAGATAATGGCGGATCTGTATCTACCCACCTTGGCTCCTTATCCAAAGGAAATCTTTCAATCTCAGTTTTGAAATTTTCAATTGACTCTGCCTCAGTCTCAACAGCATTTTGGGGAGAGTTTTCCAGATTCCCACTCCCCTTTGTGCGAAGAAGTGTTTCCTGACATCACCCCTGAACGGCCTGGCTCTAATTTTAAGGTTCTGCCCCCTTGTTCTGGACTCCCCCCACCCCCACCAACCACCAGAGGAAATAGTTTCTCTCTATCAACCCTATCAACTCCTTTAATCATCTTAAACCCCTCAATCTTCTATACCCAAGGGAATACCAGCCTAGTCGGCACAACCTGTCCTCATAATTTAACCCTTTAGTCTCCAAGGCCAACGTATCCTTCCTGAGGTGTGATGCCCAGAGACAAATACAAGCACTCTAAATGAGGTTTGACCACAGTGTCATATACAGCTTATATTCATATAGTGCCTGTAACATAGGGAAGTGGATGGGCATAAGGGTTTAGGGGGTGAATTCTAGAGCCATGGTGATGAATGATAGGATGCAGTGGAATTTGCCAATTTCTGCAGATCAGTGATAATATTTGGAATAAAGGCATCGCTTACACAGCTTCCTTTGTTGGTTTCAGCGACACTGGCGCTTTCAATCCTCCCAATTTATTGTCCATCTGTGAAACATAACAGGAGAAAGAAATACCTGAGTATGGGAATATTTCCAATAATCACTCCAAAGGAAATTTAGTGCTGGAAATATCGAACAACATGATGAAACACGGCACGTTGACGTGTGGTGGGTGGACCGTGCTCGGGAGGAACAGATGATGTTGGACCTTTGGTACCCAAAGCTCTCCACCACAGGAGGTTTCCTTGCCTCATGTCTTGAGTCTGTTGTAGACTCACTGTAGTCTCGTTATGACTCTCAATTCCCACAAGAGTCCAAGTTGGGCACAGACGAGCTCCCCTGCTTTTGCTACTTGTAGATACAGTCCATAATATAAAAGCAGGTGGTCTTTATCACAACACAAGAGGGGTTTGCTCTCCACTGCTCGGGAGACCAAGCACCGTCAGGAGTAAGTTCCCACTCTGCCAAGCAAGCGGAGGTCAGCTATCTCTCCATTCCTCAAACATACCTGATGTGCCGGGATGGGAGCCGCTGGCATTAACTGTGTTAATCCTTTGCCGAGAAGCTGGATCTGTATTGGCCCTTTGGTCAAGCTCATATTCAGGCCCGAAATCGAACTGATTACTCCAGGTTTAGTCTGTGAAAAGCCAAGAACAATTTAACACATCAGTAGGTCAATGCTGCATGCCGTGTGGGATAGGAACCTTTGGGGAAGGAAGAGAGAACACTATACTACAAAGCAAGGCAACAAATTCTGTAAAAGTACCAGAAAACATGCAAAAAAAAAAATGTACCTGCAGAACCTCTGAAGTTTACAGTACAGGTAGCAGCCATTTGGCCCCTCAGTCTGCTCCCGTGCATTTATAGAGGTAATTGTGTCAGCTCGGTTCAGTTGAGAGCACTCCTGCCTGAGCTGGAAAGCTATGGGTTCAAGCCCCACTTCTGGGCTTGAGTACATAATCTAGGCCGACACTCCAGTGCCGTGCTGAAGGAGCGCTGCACTGTCGGAGGTGCCATCCTTCAGATGAGACGTTAAACTGAGATGCAACCTTGCTGGGTGCTGAGGATCCCCTGGAGCAGGGAGTTCTCCGGATGTCCTGACCAATATTTACCTCTCAGCCAACACTCTCAGATTAACTGGCGCTCCCTCTCGTGGGCTGCCACCTTCACTTACATACCAATCACCGTGCAAAGCGCTTTGGAACGTTTCGACTGCATAAGCTGCGATATGAAAGTGAATTAATTACGATAAACATTTGCAATGCTTTTTCTCTACCTGCAGGGCTGGCTGAATCTGGTGCTGTGCGAGAGACTTCATCTGTATAGGGACCACTGTTCCCTGCTGTAAGTGACAGGTGCTTCCAGGTACTCCCCCCGAGATAACTTTGCTGTCTGGGGACCTGGTTGTGGTCGTGGTACCTGACATAATGAGTGTGACAATGTTTAATGAGCTACAGGAACAAAGTCCTCTCTACTAACAATATGATTCATCAGACCATTAAACACTGGAGCAGTACCGACCTCAGTTTACTGTGTTTATACAGATTGTTCTACCAAGCGAAATAATTAAATATCAGGAAACACATCCTATGTTTTTACAAAAAGAACAGCCTTTTCTGGTTGTAATGCTCAACACTAGGAGCCTCATTAGGCTCCTGTTTCTTAGTGTCAGCTGTGGCTGATTCAGAAGGTTGTGGGTTCAAATCCCACTCCAGACTTTTGAGCCTGTAATCTCGACTGACACACCCAGTGCTGCACTGATGGTGGTGCCGTCTTTCCGATGAGGCGTTAAACCGTAAAAAGTCCCATGGAAGAGCAGCAGGGGACAATATTAATCCCTTAAATCACACACTAATAGATTATCTGTTCATTATCTCATTGCTGTTTGTGGGAGCTTGCTGTGTGCAAATTGGCTGCTGTGTTTCCTACATTACAACAGCAACTACACTTTGGAAGTACTTCATTGGCTGTAAAGAACTTTGGGACGTCCTGAGGTTGTGAAAGGCACTATATAAATGCAAGTTCTTTCTATTATGCGAGATATATTGCTTGCTTCACGAAACCCTAATCCTTCTCAATTCAGACAGCGAATGGAGGAAGCTATACAGTACAATCGAAGACCAAGAATTATTGCACTCAGCTCTTTACCAACCTACCACAAATTTGTTTACCCACCTGCTGAAGATGTCTTCACAAGGACGGATGTCTGCTGGAGAAGAGTTGCTAGGGCTGCCTGACCTCCATGAGGCTGGGCCCTCATACTGGACGAGGTGGTGTGCACCTGGGGCGGCACACTGGGAGATTGCACCTGGCTACTGATCAGCATCGTGGCTGCCTGACTGCTCACCTGGCCAAACCCAGACATAGTTTGGTTTGCTGCAGACTGCTTGGCTTGAAGAATTATGTTATGCTGCATCTGTTGAAATAAAATGCATTGCCATGTCTCTGGTGCGTTTTGGTCTGTACTGACACACAGAATTGCAGCGAATTTACAGCACAGAGACAGGCCATTCGGCCCAAAAGGCGCTTGCTGGCATTTATGCTCCACATGAACCTCCTCGCATCCTACTTCATCTCATCCTATCAGCATTTCAAGCACAGTGGGCCGGTGGGGAGGTTTGGGGAGAGAGGGAGGTACAGTGGGATGGGGGTGGGAGGAGAGGTAGCTGGGGAAAGAGGGGTGGACTAGGGAAGAGACGGGAAGTGAACCAGTGTCCACAGAACATTACCCCAACAGGGAGTCAATACCCTTCAGGACAGGAGGAAAAACAATTGCGGGTAGGGGGGGTTGGGGAGAAAGAGGAGAGTGGGAAAGATAGAGGTAAAAGGAAATTATAAAGGCTCCGTTACAATGTTTATGTGAATTCACACTCCTGTGAAATACCTGGAGACAGTTTGTTATGTTAAAGACGTTATATGAACGCAAGTTGAATTACTCCTTTTTCTCAGTCTTCACTTTGTCCAACAGTTAAAAAGACTAAGTTTAGTGGCAAACAAATTACAACCCCTCGTTTTACCCAGTCTCCACCAACTACCACCCCACCCCCCCAAAACTCATTTCAACCCCTGTAGTGTCCAGTTCCTTTGGGGCCCCTCCTCCCCTAGTCCTGCCTTTCAACAAGATCACAGACAGTACTCACCTGCTGCAGCTTCTCCATGATGTTTTTATGCTGGTCGGTAGGATTGGGAATTGAAGACATGGACTGAAGTTGACTCATCACCATCTGAAACCTGTGCTGCTGCTCCGCCGTGAGGTGAAGCGTCTGGTAGATGGGCTGCAGGGGGGCCTGCGACTGGAACTGAAGCTGCACGTGCTGCGCCTGAGACTGTGTCGGATGATGCTCACCCTGGACTTGGGAAGGTGCTGTGGACGGGTGCAAGAGATGGGACGGGGTCTGTGCCTCGGCATGGCTCTGGAGCTGAGGTGTGGGCTGGACTTGGAGGTGTATCTGGGTGGGGGACGTCAGCTGAGCTTGGGCTGGGGGCTGGGGCTCGGGCTGCGAAGGATTCTGGAACTGAACCTGCAGGTGTGGCTGCGACGGAGGCCTCATCGGGTGCTGCCCCTGGGGTGTTCCGTGTGGGGAGGATTGGACCTGCGTCTGAATCACATATAGGGGCTGCAGGGGTAGCTGAGACGGAGTGCAGGAGCGGGAAAGGGGCTCGGAAGGTGGTCTGGACAGCACCTGGGGCTGTGAGGATGGACGGGACTGTGGGCGGGAGGGAGGTCTCGACAGTGGCTGTGGCTGCGAGGGGGGACGAGACTGGTGGGGTGACTGCATCTGGTGTGGAGATTGCATCTGGTGTGGCGACTGCATCGGATGGGGAGACTGCATCTGCTGAAGGTGGAGTTGGCTGTCGCTCTGTGGTGTTTCAGGTAGAGGTGACTGCGAAGTAACTGGAAGCTGTTGCAAGGCTGTCTTCTGCTGCCCGGTGGCCATCTGCTGAATGAACCAAACAAAAGTAGAACTTCGCGGAATTTCATACGTCAATGCTCGATCCCTACAGGATTTCATTGTGGTCTACGTTGCTAGCCCCTGCTCCAGATAAAATAATTTGGTGAAGGAACTTGACAGAAGATAGAGTGCCAGATGAATGAAACAACCTGCCACAGGCCACAAACAAAATTTCATCCCCACTCACTTATACACAGCACCCACAATTTCAACTAATATTTTGACTAAGAATGTAGCCTCAGTTACATATAATAATATTGGATGCTTTTCCAACATAAAAATTGCACTGCACATTTTTATGCTGATAACGTTGAAGGATGCTGGTACAGGAAATAAAGGTGGCTCAATTTCAGGCAAACACTCCCAGGACAGGTACAGCACAGGGTTAGATACAGAGTAAAGCTCCCTCTACACTGTCCCCATCAAACACTCCCAGGACAGGTACAACACGGGGTTAGATACAGAGTAAAGCTCCCTCTACACTGTCCCCATCAAACACTGAGGGTAGCTACTCCCTAATCTACACTGACTCCCAGTCCTGCAACGCCTAGATTTAAAATGATCATACTTGTTTTCAAATCCCTCCACGACGTGGCTCATCCCTATCTCTGTAACCTCCTTCAGCCATACAACCGTCTGAGACTGCTGCGCTCCCCCAATTCTGGCCTCTTGAGCATCCCCGATTTTAATCGTTCCATCGCTGGGCCCTAAGCACTGGAATTCCCACCCTGTCTCTCTCTCTCTCTCTCCTCTTTTAAGATGCTGGTTACCTATCTGAACATCTCATGTGGTTCAGTGTCAAATTTTGTCTGATAATGTCTCTGGGAAGCGCCTTGGAATATTTTACTACTTTAAAGGCACTATATAAATGCAAGTTGTGATTGCTGTGAATAATACCTCCATTGGGATAAAGCAAGTTCACAATAAATGCAAAGATGCCGTAGTGGGTTTCATTGGCTGGTTTCTGGGTAATCAACAGAGGGAACCTGTTAAATAAAGGCTCATTAATTAGATTAAGTCTAGGTTGGTTGGAAGGAGCAATACCTGATGTTTGTGTGCTGATTGCGTTGTCAGGGTTTGTGAAACACTCAGCTCCCCAACAGTTTAGACCTTCTGATCATTGTGTGGAAACTAAGCACAGCACATGCATACGGCACTTACATTTCACCCACTTCCCTGCAGCCTCCCAACAAACCCGAGCCAACTTATATTGTGGCACAATGCCAGAAACACATGGCACAAAGGGTAAGCTATAGCAGGCTACCTGTTCTCAAGAGGCACGATGGCTGAAACTCCTCCCTGCCTACTGTTTAGTGGGACAGCAATCAGGGGCAGGAACCTGGGCTGATATTTCTCTTTCCTACTCAGTAAGTATCCTGGGACCAGCTCGATCTCCTCTCAACTGAGTATCTCCCCCTTCCCTCTCCCACGACCCCGACCCCCATCCCACCCAGAAGCTGAGATCACTCACACGGCAGATTCTGGGGAGAAAACAACAGTGATCTTTTGACTATTTTGCATTGTGTGGCTCAGCTGCACACCCCGATTAAGCAATGATCCCTCAGTGCAACTGTGCAAATCAAATACACGTACACGTAGACAGAACACACAATTTGAATTGCTCTCAGCATAAATATATGCTAAAAGTTATAAAGGAGACAAGGTGGAAGGAACAGTAAACAGCAGCTTTAAGCCAGAAGGAAGGGCAAGTAAAGAAAGCCCAATTGGAGAGGGTGAGGTACACAAGTGCGTTACAGGCTATAACACACACGTGCTTTGACAAGGATCAGTCAGGATTGCTAGCTGCACATTTAAACAAAATACGCCGAGATGAGACTGATGTGAAGCCTCAATCACTCAAAGACCCATCCCCTGACCCCAAGCAATCCGAGACTTGCAGCAAGCTGCTTCTGCCTCAGAACTCAGCGTCCTGTCTGCCTCTGCAACAACCTGCGTAAAACTACCAAACCTCGGAGCAAAGTTCACAGACCGACTGGATTTATTGCTCAAATAACATCTACTTACTTAGAATTTACAGCACAGAAACAGGCCATTCGGCCCAACTCATCCATGCTGGTGTTTATGCTCCAGACAGTCTCCTCCTGCCCTTCTTCACCCCACCCTATCAGCATAACCTGACGGCTATGTCCCATCTCAGGGCTGCACTGAGTACTGAAGTGCAATGAATTTTTCATACCATTATTACAATTAGTTCTTCGATTTTTTTTTTTAATTTTCAGAATTTGGGATCAGTCTGGGGAGACCATCTTGGAAGCGTCCTCTACAGTTCAATTCCAGGACAGGTACAGCACGGGGTTAGATACAGATTAAAGCTCCCTCATCAATGGTGCCTCACTCCCAATCTCACAAATGGTGCTCTCTCCTGTCCTAGAGTTACGTTCCCATTTTCCACACCACACTAGCTTGCAGTATCTTGATGCAATATTTTCCCATTTCATAGAATGATACAGATCAGAATGAGGCCATTTGGCCCATTGTGCCTGTGCCAGCTTTGTTTAGTTTAGAGATACAGCACTGAAACAGGCCCTTCGGCCCACCGAGTCTGTGCCGACCATGAACCGTCCATTTATGTTAATCCTACATTAATCCCATATTTCTACCACATCCCATCTTCCCTCAATTCCCCTACCACCTACCTATACTAGGGGCAATTTACAATGGCCAATTTACCTAGGAAACCGGAGCACCCGGTGGAAACCCTATCCAATTAGTCCCACTCTCCCAGCTCTTTCCCCACAGCCCTACAAATTTCTCCTTTTCAAGTTTTTATCCAATTTCCTTCTTAAAGTTACTATCGAATCTACTTCTGCCGCCCTTTAAGGCAGCGCATTCCAGATCACAACAACTCACCGCGTGAAAAGAAATTTACCATCCCTGCTCTGGTTCTTTTACCAATTACCTTAAATCGGTGTCCTCTAGTTACTGACCCTCCTGCCACTGTTAAGCACCTTCATGCTTTTGAACACCTCTATTAAATCTCCCCTTAACCTTCTCTGCTCGAAGGAGAACAATCCCAGCTTCTCCAGTCTCGCCACATAACTCAAGTCCCTCATCCCTGGAACCATTCTAGTAAATCTCCTCTGCATCCTCTCTAGTGCCTGGCCATCCTTCCCAAAATGTGGCACCTAGATCTGGACACAATACTCCAAGCTGGGGCCTAGCCAGTGATTATAATAAAGGATTCTACCGAACATTATTTTTTGTGTTTTGTGCAGATAGCGCTGACTACAACCCGTCAAACTCAAGGCAAGAGCTGTGTTAGTAAAAGCATCAGAGAGCGAGAGATCGGGAGAAGGGCGGGTTCTGTTGGACTACCTGGGCAGCTTGTATCTGCTGGAAAGGGGCGCTTGGCAGCGAGGGCAACACTGTTTGTCCTTTGGAGTCCGCGTGTCCCGCGGGCATGGCCGGTGCCAGCCCTATGCTACTGCTGACGATAACCGAGGCAGGGACGCTGCTGGTGGTGCCAGTCGGTGCTAAGCTGTGAGGGGACGGCTGGTTCAGGCCTTTTTCCTGCTGGAGTTTCAGGGCTGCCTGGTAAAGCTGCTGCTGTTTCTGTTCCTGCTGTAACGTTCAAGACAAAGTCATCAGCACACGCGGCACCGTTAGCGAAAGCTGAACTTCAGAAACCGGGGCAACAAAAAGAGAGACTTCAAAGCGTGCCATAGGTAATGTAAAATTATAAAACATAGTGCGGTGAAAGTACAGGCTCAGCACCACTCGTTGAGGAGCTGTACATGAATCTCCCAGATCTCACTGACCTCCTCCAGACCGAAATCCCTCTCAGATTTCTGTGCCCCTCGCGCATCCCCAATTTTAATCGTTCCACCTCTGGCGGAAGTACCTTCAGTTTATCTAGACCCTCAGCTTTGGAATTCCTTCACTAAATCTCTCCGCCTCTCCTCTCTCTCCTCCTTTAAGACGTTCCTTAAAAAAATCTCTTTGACCAGGCTTTTGGTCACCTCCCCTCTTTATCTGGCTCAGCGTCAAATTTTGTTTGATGATCACTCCTGAGAAGCAACTTGGGATGTTAGAAGGAGATATATAAATGCAAGCTGTTGCTGAAATACAAACATCAGTCAGCCACTGTAGAGGGGAGAGGGTGAGTTAACTCTCATGGAGTGGCCACATCATTGGACACACTTTGGTCTGCCTCTTGCACATTGGATTCATTTCCACCGTTTGTTTTCTGTTAACAAACCTATCTGTACTGTGCAGCTCCTGGTGCGACTCACCTCACACCAGCCACGGAGGTCACAGGTTCCTGCGGCTCAGATGTCATCGGGACATGAAGCAAGTGTGTCTTACGATGGTTGTACAAGCCTTTCAATCAAACTTTTCCCGAGGGTGCCCTGCCCTGGATTGATTTAGGGATGGGTGGGAATGGGAGGAAACAGGAGTTCTGATACTAGTCACTTCTGGCAGGGTTGACAGTATAATTACCATGAAGAGTTAGTGCACTGGAAATTGGACGATATTGGGAATTTAAAACAGACAGCATCTGGGAGTGTATTACTGGGCTAATGAAATAGCGGCCTTTATCTCAAGGAGGCTGGAACACAAAGGGGACGGAGTGATGCTTTGGTTGTTTAGAGCCTTGGCCTGATTCCACCTGGAGCAACTATGGTGAGTTCTGGACAGTGCACCTCAGGAAGGATTTGTTGGCCTTGGAAGGGGTGGGAGCATAGATTCATCAGAATGATACTGGGGCTTAAAGGGTTAAATTATAAGCACAAGTTCTTTAAACTTAGCTTGTATTCCCTTAAATATAGACAGTTGAGGGGTGATCTATTGAGGTGTTTAAGATAATTAAAGGGTCGATAGACAAATTTAAGAGACTCTTTGAGGATGTAACAAGCAGAGTGGATAAAGGGGAACCAGTAGATGTAGCGTATTTAGATTTCCAAAAGGCATTCGATAAGGTGCCATATAAAAGGTTACTACACTAGATAAGAGCTCATGGTGTTAGAGATGATATATTGGCATGGATAGAGGATTGGCTAACTAACAGGAAACAGAGAGTCAGGATAAATGGGGCATTTTCAGGTTGTCAAACTGTAACTAGTGGAGTGCCGCAGGGATTAGTGCTGAGGCCTCGACTATTTATGATCTATATTAATGACTTGGATGAAGGGACCGAGTGTATTGTAGCCAAATTTGCGGATGATACAAAGATAGGAAGGAAAGCAAGTTGTAAGGAGGATACAAAGTGTCTGCAAAGAGATACAGATAGGTTAAGTGAGTGGGCAAAAATATGGCAGATGAAATATAATGTGGGGAAATGTGAGGTTGCCCACTTTGGGTGGGGAAGAATAGAAAAGCAGAATATTATTTACATGGAGAGACTCTGCAGAATGCTGTGGTCAGAGGGATCTGGGTGCCCTTATACAGAAATCACAAAAAGCTAGCATGCAGGTACAGCAAGCGATTAGGAAGGTAAATGGAATGTTGGCCTTTATTACAAGGGGAATGGAGTATAAAAATAGTGAAGTCTTGCTAAAACTGTACAGGACATTGGTGAGACTTCACCTAGAATACTGTGTACAGTTTTGATCTCCTTATTTAAGGAATATACTGCACTGGAAGCAGTTCAGAGAAAGTTCACTAGGCTGATTCCTGGGATGAAGGTTGAGCCTGTACCCATTGCAGTTCAGAAGAATGAGAGGTGATCTTATTGAAACGTATAAGATTCTGAGGGGGTTTGAGAGGGTAGATGCCACTAAGATGTTTCCCCTCGTGGGAAAATCTAGAACTGGGGGCAGAGTTTCAAAATAAGGCATCTCCCTCTTAAGAAGGAGATGAGGAGGAATTTCTTCTCTCAGAGGGTTGTTAATCTTTGGAATTCTCTTCCCTAGAGAGCAGTGGGAGCTGGATCATTGAAATATTCAAGGCTGAACTGGACAGATTTTTGATCGACAAGGGAGTCAAGGGGTTATGGGTGCCGGCAGAAAACTGGAGTTAAGGCCACAATCAGATCAACCATGATCTTATTGAATAGCGGAGCAGGCTCGAGGAACCGAATGATCTACTCCTGCTCCTATTTCTTATGAACTTATGAAACTATTTCCTCTGGTGGGAGGAATTCAGAACAAGGGGCATAACCTTAAAATTAGAGTCAGACTGTTCAGGGGTGATGTCAGAAAGCACTTCACACTAAGGATAGTGGAAATCTGGAACTTTCTCCCCCAAAAAGCAACAGACTAAGAGTCAACTGGAGTTTTCAAGACAGAGACTGAACCTATGCTGCTGCTCTCCTGCTCACTATCCAGTGATTCCTGGGGCCAAGTGCTCACAAGGACTCAGACCCGATACCATCCAAAACTGAAACCCACACGGGGTAGGTCAGGTGAGGTGGTGACAGAAACAACACAGCCTTGGTGTAAACCTTGCCCAACTATCCCTGTGACTCTGTGTGGGTTTGTCAGCCCATTTGAGTCACTTGGCAGGATGAGGGCAGATTTGTAGCACATCACAATTTGTAATGGGGCAGGAGAGGGGGTGCTAAACAGAGGCACACACTACCATGTAGCTATAGCTGAAACACATGCCACAGATTTCCTGTTCATCCCAGAACAATCTCCTGGAGAATGGAGCTGACACAAATACAATAAGAGAGATCACAGAACCGCAGTCTGCCATTAGACTAAAGGTCTATAAACTCAACTTCCCTGCACCTTGACTCAGTAGCTTACTTTGGGCTGTCTTTGCTCACTTTTTGTTAAAAACCAGCCGTGACCTAATGGAATGATGGAACAGGCTCGAAGGGTTGATTGGGCCCCTCCAGTTCCTATTGCTGGCACAATAATTAGAGCTTTCCAACAAAACATAGGGTGAAAAGAGGTTTTTATTCTTCCCCCGCACCCTGCCCCCCCACCCCTCCAAAAGTGGTACAGCTTCAAGCAAGCGTCTGATTAACACTCCATCTATCACCCACTTCCCAGGCCTGGTTGCTAAATGCATGGCTTTGTCTCACGAGAGCTGTAGAGGTGCCAGGGTCCTGGGTTTGATCTTCAGCCTGGGCTGCTAACTGTTCTCAGCCTGATTGATGGAAGGAGCTCGACAATGTCACCCCCTTGTGGAGCCCTGCTTGTGATTTCAGCAACGCAGCTGCAATTGCACGTGCATGAAGTGGACACGATCGTGATGCCTCTCACAGTCGAACAGCCCACCATTATGTCACTGCATGTGCTGCTCCAGGTCATCTGGGACGAGGCACCATAGAGTGGCTGATGCCTGTGTAACGTGCATCCCAGTGACTGAGTAGAGGAGGTGGAGGGAGGAAAGGAAACTGCAGGAGAGAGAAGATCCTTAGTTAGATGCGTTGAAATGCCAAAGCCCTCTTAATCTTACCTGCTGGAAGAACATGTCGGCTGCATCCTGGCTGATGGCTGCTGCAGGCCCTTGCTGGCTGATTATAATTTTCCCAGGTGTCTGCACCATACTGCTGCTGGGCTGCGAGGCTGAGGGTAGCTGCTGCTGGACGGGATGTTGCTGCGGAGGCTGAGTTTGAGACGCAGCAGCAGTCTGAACAGTCAGCAAGGAGGGCTGCCCATTACCGAGAGCCATTAAGCTGGGGCCAGGTCCTGCCTGCTGCGGTATTACACTGGAGCCCTGGACATTACTGGCAGGCTGTTGGATGCTCACTGCCTGGCCGAGACTCTCTCCACTGTTGAGCATGGTGACCTGGTTGGGGAGAGTCACCCCCTGGATAACGGCCGACTGGCTCTGCTGGTTGATGGCACTGCCAGCCAATGTTGCCTGGACAGACGCTGAAGTCTGAGAGTTCAGGCTGTTGGCCAAAGATACAGGCATCTGGAACACTGTGGGCTGCCCTACAGGACCAGGCTGCAGCTGTATCGGAGCAGACAAGATGTGCGTTGCTCCGTGAGCATTCTGGGCTGCAATTACCTGGCTCAAGTTCAGCTGACCGGCAATGTTCTGATTGGTCAAGATCTGAGCCGGCAAGGTCTGGTTGGCAATTAGCTGACCGGCCGGCCCCTGACTGGCGATGATGTGAGTCGCTGGTGCCTGGCCGCCCGCAGACTGGGCAGTCAGTATCTGCCCACCCACGTTAGCCTGCAAGGCAGAGAGCTGCTGAGGAAGGGGGACAGCAGAAGCCCCAGACAGCTGGCCTTGGAGGAGGAACTGGTTCTGACTTTGAAGCATGGCCTGCTGCATGTGCTGAGGTTGGATAACTATACTGCCACCTTGGAGGTGAAGGCTCAGGGACTTGCCCAAGGCTTGCTGCTGCGCCTGCTGCTGTTTGAAAACACTGGAGGAGATGGTCTGGGGGAAACCAGTCCCAGAGGCAGAGAACACCACATTCTGTACTGGCTTTCCCGCCATGAAAGTCACATTCTGCTGGGCCTTTTGTTGCTGCTGCTGCTGCTGCTGCTGCAGCAGAGATGCCTCGTTCTGGATCGTCAGTGCAGTATTTGCGGAGGCAAACGGCTTTGAGCTGATCTGAAAGAGTTTGTGCTGAATGACTCCCCCCGTTGGCTTTGGCTGGATTGGAGTCGGGGTCCTCTGAATGATGACATTTTGGGCAGACAGTGGAGCCTGCATCATGGGACTGCTCATGGTGGGCCTGACCGCCAGTGACTGGTTTGCCTGGGCAATGGATGTACCGGCAAAGAGAGAGTTCCCGTTCAACGCTCCAGGGGGAGCATTCTTCTGGAGCACAAGTCCCGTGTTGGGTGGGGAGACTCCAGCAGAGTTCAAGGCCACTTGCTGCTGGTCCGAGGCAGGTGATGATATGTAGCCACCGACTGGCACAGTGGTCACCTGGGTGGGCTGCCCAGCCTTTGTGATGATTTGTTGAGTTGGCTGATTGATGGTCATGACTGACTGGTTCGACAACTGTCCGACCACTTGGATCTGTCCAATGCCCAATGCCCCGGAGGGGCTTCCATTCGGCAGCCCTTGGAGATTAGAGACTGGCTGTAGCGTCACATTGCCCAATCCTACTTGCTGTAAAAAGGGCTGAACATTAATGGCCTTGTTCACTACTTGGCCGGCAATGGTTTGTTGTTGGATCAGAGTCTGTTGGGCAAGGACTGTGGGCTGCTGCTGTAAACCAATTAAATCAGCACTGGTAGAAAAAAGCTGGGAAGTATCAGCTGCCTGAGATACTGGCTGCAGAGAAGGGAAGTGGAGAGAGGCAATATCCAGGTCAGCATCTTCTTCTAGCGACTGCTCTGTGATGTTGGCCTCTTGTAAGCTCTGCTGTAAGATGTCACATGGCTGATCGGAATTCTGCAGGTTCGAACCAGGAGACGGTCCAAGGATATCATCTTCCAGGAAATCAAGATCAACTGCACTGGAGGAAGTCTGAGTCTGCCCGCTGTTCAGATGATTAACAGTCGTATCCTGTACATTAAGCTGAAAAGATTCAGTATATTAGCAACGCTTAATCATGTGGACTGGAGAATCTAATTACTGTCAAGCATCAAGGTAACAATCAAGAAGCAACTAAAACACAATCGAATCATTTTGTTTGGAATGCCTGTTGAATAGCAATAGAAAACAAAATAAATATTCATATTTCTACTGCATCTTTCACACCAAAATATCCAGTCCTGGGCACCACTCTAGCAAGGATTAGAGACGGTAGAGAGGAGATTTACTAGAATGGCACCAGGGATGAGGAATTCCATGTAGAGAGAGTGGTGAAACTGGGATTATTCTCTTTAGAACAGAGAAGATTAAGGGGAGATTGAATTGAGGTGTTCAAAATTATGAAGGAGTTTGATATAGAAGATAGGGAGAAACGGTTTCCAGTGGCAGGAAGATCACTAATCAGAGGCTAGATTAAAGGAAATTAGGAAAAGAACCAGATGGGAATGAGAATTTTTTTTTTCCACAGTGTATTATGATGATCAGAATACACTGCCTGAAAAGTCAGCAGAAGCAGATTAAAGGGATTGAAAAGGAGAAATTTACAGGTTAAAGCAGAGGATAGGGAGCGGAACTAATTGGATAGCTCTTTCAAAGAGCCAGCACAGGCACAATGGGCCAAATGGCCTCTTCTTATGCTGTTTGTTTCCATGAATCTAGCCCAAACCCCTTCATCCAACGATTACTCTCAACTGCAATGATTCGTTATGTAGACAAACATGGCACCCATTCTGCATAAACAGCAGTGTGATGAATGACCAGTTAATTTGCTTTTTAATGGTGCCGATTGAAGGAGGAATGTTGGCCAAGGCCCCGGGAGAACCTCTCTGCTCATCTTACAAAAGGATCTCTGTTTAATATCACATCCAAAATACAGTACCTCCAACAATGCAGCACCCACTCATTGCTGCATTGCTAGCTTAGATTGTGAGCACAAGTCATAGAATGGGGCTTGAACCTACAACCTTCTCATTCAAGAGTGCTACCCATCGAGTCAAGCGGATAAAGGTGCTGGGGATCTCTGCATATTCTTACAAACTGGTCCTGATGGTTTGTGATGGTGAACCTGTCCAACCAGGTAAACAGGTTCTCACAAAAAATACGGATCCACCATAAAGACACAGGTTACATCCCACTCCTTCCAAATCCTGGCATTACTCCAATAGATTCTGCTCCCAAATCAACAAGAAAAAAGGCACGCAAGTACATAAAACTATAACTACCGGGAATGACTGAACAGGCTGGCGCCCTTTTGTCAGGAAAAGAGAAGGCCGAGGGGGTGACCTGATAGAAGTCTTCAAGATTATGAAGGGGTTTGACAGGGTGAATGCAGAGAAGATGTTTCACTTGCGACAGAGAACAAAAACTAGTGACCATAAATATAAGATAGACACTAATAAATCCAATAGTGAATTTAGGAGAAACTTCTTAACCCAGAGTGGAGAGAATGTGGAACTCTGCTACCACAAGGAGTAGGTGAGATACATTTAAGGGGAAACTGGACAAACACACGAGAGAGAAAGGGATGGAGGCTGTAAAACTTTGTAAAAATGTCCCCTTTTAAAATCATTATAACATACCCAATGCTATCACAGATTTCTCAATTCTGTGGATATTTTGATTATGGTACGCTGAAACAAATTGCGCACATATCACCTCACAGAGGAAAGCAACAGCAATATAAACATTAAATATAAACAGGGAAGGCGGGGCGAGGGGGAAACAGTGGCCACAGCAACAAAAACCAGCTAGGGTCCCAGTCAGCTGCTGGAGAATATATGTCTGCATGGACAGAATGAGCTCAGCTATGATTTTACCCCCATCCCCTCACCCCATATTGACTAGTCTCCTGACACTCACTGGGCTCCATACCTCACAAAAGGATCTACTGGCTTTGGAGAGGGTGCAGCACAGATTCACCAGAATGACACCGGGGCTAAAAGGGTTAAATTATGAGGACAGGTTACACAGACAGACTGGGCTGGTATTCCCTCGAGTTCAGAAGATTCAGAGGTGTTTAAGATTTTTTAAGGATTTGATAGGGTAGAATAGAGAGAATCTATTTCCTCTGGTGGGTGAGTCCAGAACAAGGGGGAATAACCTTAAAATTTGAGCCAGGCCATTCAGGGGTGATGTCAGGAAACACTTCACACAAAGGGGAGTGGAAATCTGGAACTCTCTTCCCCAAAAAGCTGTTGAGGCTGGGGATCAATTGAAAATTTCAAAACGGAGATTGATAGATTTTGTTAGGTAAGGATATTAAGGGTTACAGAAGCAAGGTGGATAAATGTAATTTAAGATACAGATCAGCTATGGTCTTGATTAATGATGGAACAGGCTCGAGGGGCTGAATGGCCTCCTCCTATTCCTGTGTTCTGTCTACACACATGAAGAATGGCCATTGGAGAGCAGCCAATAACTCAAGAAGTCAGCACCAGGTATAGACATGCACATCAGATGGGGTTGGGGGTTGTGGTGGCGGTAAGAGGGGAGGGGAGAGGGCAGGGAGAACAAAGGAATTGGAAGCAGTTTGGGGAAGAAATAGGAAATGAACAACACACACCACATACCCCTCAAAATCAAGGCTTTAATGTAGTTGAGAGTTAAATTCTTTGTAAAGTCTTTAACATTCATCTGTATTGAGCCTTGATTCAAGATATTGCATGTTGTATCAATTTAAAATTCTTTGAGGCTCAATGATGAAGGAGGTGAATGAGAGTAAACACTTACAGATGCATCAGTGAAGAAGGCGCTGGCAGGATCGGCTGTTGCATCAAGGAGATCATCACCATCGAGCTATTCATTAAATTAAAAACATTTTTACAAAAAGGACAACGCATCGATTTCAAGCTGCATTATTACTAACACATGGATAAAATGGACTGTTCAGCAGGGGTTGTAAACACTCAATCACAGCCCTTTCAAAATCAGGAGTTCCAACTTGAAGAGATATGGAGATATCCTTTACAGGATTATCGGAGACCTGAGCTTTTAAACTGTTGACAGGCAGGAATTGCAGAAGTTGTGCCCTGCAGCACCAGAGGGCAGTGTGATCCATGCCTGTGGTCCCAAAATGAGCAACTGGGTCATCTCAGCTGGGAAGAGTTTAGGAACTTCAACCAAAGTCATACGGCAACTGAGCACTGGGAGTTGCTTTGGTGTGTCCCAGGATTACCATGTCTTTCGATTAATGGTCCCCAACAGGCAGATGCTCAGTGCAGTACTCACCCTGCTGCTCTCATCTCTGACCGCTGTTCAGAAATCACCATAATGGGGCCATTGTGCCATGGAATGGGACACGTGTGGTGCTCCAGGTTGGCACACGAAGTCATGCAAATAACCAAAACGAACATCCGCATATCCCAGTCTCATGTCCCGACATGAAAGGGGGTCTGGTGTGTAATGAGTCAGCGACTGTTCCCAAGGAGAGGACAGTGCAGTGGCTAGCAACATTCGCGCCACACAAGTGCCAGGCAATGACCATCTCCAACAAGAGAGAATCTAACCATCTCCCCTTGACATTCAACAGCATTACCATAGCTGAATCCCCCACTATCAACATCCTAGGGGCTACCATTGACCAGAAACTGAACTGGAGTAGCCATATAAATACCATGGCTAAAAGAGCAGGTCAGAGGCTAGGAATCCTGTGGCGAGTAACTCACCACCTGACTCCCCAAAGCCTGTCCACCATCTACAAGGCACAAGTCAGGAGTGTGATGGAATACTCTCCACTTGCCTGGATGGGTGCAGCTCCACCAAGGCTCATGAAGCTCGACACCATCCAGGACAAAGCAGCCCGCTTGATTGGCTCCCCATCCACAAACATTCACTCCCTCCACCACCGACGCACAGTGGCAGCAGTGTGTACCATCTACAAGATGCACTGCAGCAACGCACCTAGGCTCCTTAGACAGCACCTTCCAAACCCGCGACCTCTACCAACTAGAATGACAAGGGCAGCAAATACATGGGAACACCACCACCTGCAAGTTCCCCTCAAAGTCACACACCATCCTGACTTGGAACTATATCGCCGTTCCTTCACTGTCGCTGGGTCAAAATCCTGGAACTCCCTTCCTAACAGCACTGTGGGTGTACCTACCCCAAATGGACTGCAGCGGTTCAAGAAGGCAGCTCACCACCACCTTCTCAAGGGCAATTAGGGATGGGCAATAAATGCTGGCCTGGCCAGTGACACCCACATCCCATGAATGAATAAAAAAAATAGCTCGGTCACTACAGGCTGGTTCCACCCCATTACACTAGAGGAGGGGTGTGAAATCACACTCTAGAAAGTGACTCCTTTTAGATCAAAGCCAAACAAGGGAGACACGCAGACTTGGAAGGAAACCAGTGCAGTCACCACTTCGCTCGAATTTCCTTCCTTTCCACCCCCCAGCCGTGCTCTCAGTAACATTCAAAACCTGCACTTGCTCAGAAGCTTATTTGTGGTCACAGGGGAGAGGGATCAGGCACAAGAGAACGGTTTATTTGATAATCAATTCAAATTGTAACACAGATATGAACAACTTCAAGTGCTCTCAGTAATCATACAAAGAATGTGGATATCAAGGCGTAGTAAGGGCACTAGGTTTAGGCAAATTGTTGAAGACAGAACAAACAAAAATCATGGAATTGTAATTGATATTTTGTGAAGTTGTGAACTGGATTTTTGTAACTGTTCAGAATCAAGCAGAAATTCTGAAATAAGCACACAGGCCAGGAGCCAGTACATATTGCAAAAAGTCAGCAAGATTCTCCCTCTGCCCTGAAGCATCAGTGGAAACTGGGAGACAATTGTGATAGCAGGCGGTATTGTGCACAATTCTGGGCACCACACTTTAGGATGGATGTCAAGGCTCTGGAGAAGGTACAGAGGAAATTTACCAGTGAAGATACCAGCAATGAGGGACTTCAGTTATGTGGAGAGACTGGAGAAGCTGGGATTGTTCTATTTAGAGCATAGAAGGTTAAGGGGAGATTTAATGGAGGTGTTCAAAATCATGAAGGATCAGTAACCAGAGGTCACAGATTTAAAACAATTGCCACAAGAACTAGAGGGGAAACGAGGATAAATTTCTTGACACTGTGTTGTTATGATACGGAAAGTGCTACCGGAAAGGGTGGCGGAATGAGATTCCATAGGAACTTTCAAAAAGCAACTGGACATGCACTTGAAGAGAACTAACTTGCATGGTTATGGGGAAGCAGCTGGTGTCTAAGACAAAACTGGTCAGCTCTTTCAAACAGCCAGTACAGGTGTGACGGGCCCAAAGGCCTCCTGCTGTACTGTACGATTCTATGATTCTAAAGCAACTTTTCTTCCTCAAAACACAAACTTCCCAGCGAGCAGCAGAAACACAATAAACTCACCTGGTCTGAACCGTGCAAGAAGTCATTCAGGGCCTGTGGGTCACTGGGAGGGGAGAAGACACATTTTAAGAACAGCTACATTTCGGAATTACATCAGATAACCACATAAAGCTATAAATGATTGGGACAGAAGCAACTGATTGAGAAAGAAAGGAACAGGTCACTGGTGCAAACAAAAGCAAAATACTGTGGATGCTGGAAAGCTGAAAAATAAAAACAGAAAATGCAGAAATACTCAGCAGGTCTGGCAGCATCTGTAGAGAGAGTGAGTTAATATTTCAGGCTGATGACCTTCCACCCGCTTACCTCCTGAAAAGAACTGAAAATTGCTTAGTTTGACAGGTGAGGCCCTGAAATATTAAATTAAAAAAAAAATAAACCTCTACACAAAGTGAGCTGCAATTTCACAGTTAAACTAAAGAGGAAGCCACAGAAGGCGAATTTAACTTTTTAAATAAGGGGGTTATCGAGGTCAAGGACGCCTCAGGAAATTGTGTTTTCTGATAATTAGTCAGAAAGTAGTTTTGCAACTTAAAAGAGAGTAAGGACAGCAAAGAACAGTGAAAATACACAGTGGGTCTGTTAGCGGTCACGAGGAGCTGAATGAGCTGAGGAAGACTCCACAGCTGAAACTATGCTCCAATTTGCGGAGTATTTTGTCGTGTAAAAAGAAAGCCGCTCTCAGTTAGCAGAGGATTTACAACCCAGAATGCATAGTGCATAAAGCCACTGGGAACAGACAGCTGAAGAAAACCTAGTCAGCCGTCCTGGTCATGTTTCTCGACCAAACTTATATTTCTGCAGCCACAACCCATCCGAACTGCAGTAATGCAACATTAAATGAACTCAAAGTACACAGTGAGAAACCAGCAATGCCACTCTGGCCCACCAGGGGACGTTTCTCTCAGGCTGGGCTGAGATATATTAATTGGACAGTGTGGAGGGAGCTTTACTCTGTATCTAACCCCATGCTGTACCTGTCCTGGGAGTGTTTGATGGGACAGTGTAGAGGGAGCTTTACTCTGTATCTAACCCCATGCTGTACCTGTCCTGGGAGTGTTTGATGGGGACAGTGTAGAGGGAGCTTTACTCTGTATCTAACCCCATGCTGTACCTGTCCTGGGAGTGTTTGACGGGGACAGTATAGAGAAAGCTTTACTCTGTATCTAACCCCGTGCTGTACCTGTCCTGGGAGTGTTTGACGGGGACAGTGTAGAGGGAGCTTTACTCTGTATCTAACCCCATGCTGTTACTGTCCTGGGAGTGTTTGATGGGGACAGTGTAGAGGGAGCTTTACTCTGTATCTAACCCCATGCTGTACCTGTCCTGGGAGTGTTTGACGGGGACAGTATAGAGAAAGCTTTACTCTGTATCTAACCCCGTGCTGTACCTGTCCTGGGAGTGTTTGACGGGGACAGTATAGAGAAAGCTTTACTCTGTATCTAACCCTGTGCTGTACCTGTCCTGGGAGTGTTTGACGGGGACAGTGTAGAGGGAGCTTTACTCTGTATCTAACCCCATGCTGTACCTGTCCTGGGAGTGATTATGATTAGATTAGATATACAGCACTGAAACAGGCCCTTCGGCCCACCGAGTCTGTGCCGAACATCAACCACCCACTTATACTAATCCTACACTAATCCCATATTCCTACCAAACATCCCCACCTGTCCCTATATTTCCCTACCACCTACCTATACTAGTGACAATTTATAATGGCCAATTTACCTATCAACCTGCAAGTCTTTTGGCTTGTTTGATGGGACAGTGTAGAGGGAGCTTTACTCTGTATCTAACCCCATGCTGTACCTGTCCTGCGAGTGTTTGATGGGGACAGTGTAGATGGAGCTTTACTCTGTATCTAACCTCATGCTGTACCTGCCCTGGGAGTGTTTGATGGGGACAGTGTAGAGGGAGCTTTACTCTGTATCTAACCCTGTGCTGTACCTGTCCTGAGAGTGTTTGATGGGGACAGTGTAGATGGAGCTTTACTCTGTATCTAACCTCATGCTGTACCTGTCCTGAGAGTGTTTGATGGGGACAGTGTAGAGGGAGCTTTACTCTGTATCTAACCCTGTGCTGTACCTGTCCTGAGAGTGTTTGATGGGGACAGTGTAGATGGAGCTTTACTCTGTATCTAACCTCATGCTGTACCTGCCCTGGGAGTGTTTGATGGGGACAGTGTAGAGGGAGCTTTACTCTGTATCTAACCCTGTGCTGTACCTGTCCTGAGAGTGTTTGATGGGGACAGTGTAGATGGAGCTTTACTCTGTATCTAACCTCATGCTGTACCTGCCCTGGGAGAGCGCGTTAGTTTTAATAGGTGCCGAGGTATTTCATTTCCCAGCATGAACATGTTTCAGTGAACAAAAAGAATTACAGAAGGAATTATAAACAAAAAGATGTTCAAGGGTGTAGTCAATTCTGCAATGGTAAACCAGTTAAACTCAAAGAATCTTCCTAATCGAACAAATTAAATGAACAATGAACTCAGAGTGAAAGTGGAGCATGAACTTAGACCAACAGGTGACTCAAAGCCAGGCCCACTATTTCATTTTGCTGGGTGCTGTTAGTGAAGGCAAACCTTCAGTCGGAGTCTGAAAGTGAGGCAGGACTGCACTGTTACTGAAGGATTATTTCCTGACTGCTCGCTGCATACAGTAATTAATCATCGTTTACACTTCACAGAGATTGTACATTGACTTTATTTGAATGTAATATATACTTGACCCATTTCCTAGTTTTATCTGATCAGAAGCTTACAACTGTTGGCTCCTGTGATAGCACAGATTAGAAGCCTCCAGCTCCAAGCTGGGTGGATCCCCTGTTCGATCCCTGGTTTTGCTGAATTAGGGTAGGGGAAAGGACGTTAATTCTGTATTAGCGGTGGGAGAATCGGCCGAGGTTTTCACTTCCTGCTATGTTGCAGTGTGACACCTGCTGGAAACACACCTTTGTGGACAGCGGATGGGAATAGAACTCCTCTGTGATGCCCTCCGCAGCCGGATAGCTTGCCAACACTCCCAGGTGAGGTATGGTTGCTGGGTGGGATTGAACTGAATGCTGCTGTGGGAGCTTTATATCTTCACTTTCGTCTAGAAGCTCAATCAGTACCCCTGCACTTCTCTCATCAGATAATTAAAACAAACATAATCATATAGAAATTCTGTCATACTAATGGATCACAAGAACATCCTTACACCATTCTGGCCAGAGGTGGAACAAGTTCACATGAACTGGAAGTGGCCCCAAAAATAGCGGGTGTCTGCCGTTTATTTTAGGTTTTTTTTTGGTGAGGTACGTACCAAATTACATCCAGCAGACAACGTCCATCTTCATCATCCATATCAACTGTAAAAGACAAAAAAAACTCAATTACGCAAATGCCCCCTGCTGCACAGTTTAAAAAAGAAACAAGACTTGCATTTCTATAGCGCCTCTCACGAGCTCAGGATGTCCCAATGTGCTTCACAGCCAATGGCGTACTTTTGAAGCATAGTCACTGTTGTGGGAAAAGCGGCAGCCGATTTGTGCACTGCAAGATCCCACAAACGGCAATGTGGGAAAGACCAGACGTGTTTGAGTGACGTTAGTTGAGGGATAAATATTGGGCAGAACTCTCCTGAAAATAATGTGATCGGATCTCTTATGCCCACCTGAGGGGCAGACGGAGCGTCAATTTAATGTCTCATTCAAAAAATGGTTCCTCCAATATTTCAGCACTCCCTCAGTACCGCACTGGGAATGTCAGCCTAGATGGTGCGCTCAGGTCTCTGGAGTGCGACTCCAATCCTCAAAGGCAAGAGTGCTACCCACTGAGCCACAGCTGACACCCACGTTCTAACCTATGGTTAATTATAGAAGAGGAGATATCTTGCTTTAATCTCAACCCTGCAGCAGCAGTGTCAAGTTTCTGACAAGATTCTTGCTCCCTCAGTGACGTGTTGGTTATATCCAATGTAGACCTGAGGCACTGAGACTAGGGTTGACGCCTGAAATTGCCGTCAACGTAGGGCGCCTGAACCAGTGAGCTCCCAAATGCCCTTGACAAAGTTCCCTTTCTCTTTGCACTCTGCCAAAATGCCGAGGTCCCTGTCTCAATATTTACTCATATCCCGGGGCGACATCTAATCCATTTTGCAGTGGCAGTTTGGGCACTGACAATTAGGAACGAGCGGCCCCAAGATTTGCCTCTACCATTAACCTGTTGTGCAGACTGAGGTACGTTGCACTGAGCTCCCCAGAAAACAATGCCCACCACAACCCAGCAGACTTTCCAACTGCAATCAATGCAGTCCAACTTTCCCCATGTTGTATTAGTGCCAATATTAATGTAGAATCATAGAATGATTACAGCACAGGAGGCCATTCAGCCTGTTGAGCTAATGCTGGCTCTCTGTAAAAGAGCAATTTAGCTAGTCTCACTCTCCCACCCTTTCCCTGTAGCCCTGCAAATTTTTTTCCCTTCAGGTGCTTATCCAAATTCCCTTCTCTCTCTCTCCATCACCCTTTCAGTCAGTGCATCAAGTGAATCTCGCTCTCCATCACCCTTTCAGGCAGTGCATTCCAGATCCTAAACCATTCATTGCGTAAAAAATGTTTTTCCTCATGGCACCTTTGATTCATTTGCCAATCACCTTCAGTGTCCTCTGGTTCACGACCCTTTGTCCAAAGGCAACAGTTCCTCCATCTAAGCTGTCCAGACCCCTCATGATTTTGAACACATTTATCAAATCTCCTCCGAGCCTTCTCTTCTCAAAGTCAACCCCAGCTTCTCCAATCTACCCTCATATGTAGCCCCTCATTCCCTGAAACCATTCTCGTAAATCTTTTCTGCATCGTCTCTACAGCCTTCATGTCCTTCCGAAAGTGACATTAGGAAACCTGCCATGAAGCTAAGGAACAGGAGAGAGTACAGGCAGCATTGTAAATGGAATAAAAATAAAACACTGCAGATGCTGGAAATCTGAAATAGAAGCAAAAAGGTGCTGGAAATACTCAGCAGGTCTGGCAGCATCTGTGGAGAGAGAAGCAGAGTTAACGTTTCAGGTCAGTGACCCTTCATCCGAACGGTTGGGTTGGGCGTTGCACATTTTCACTGGCTGGTGAGCTTTGGGTGTCTACTGCTGGTGGATTGGGAGGGGTGGGGGGGTGAAAAAGAGAAGTGGAGTCAGAGCATGGAGACATTTTCCCCCTGATACGGTCTAGTTTATGATTTCCTCAACCTGTAGGGCACCAACTGCGAGGAGCCTACCCCTTCCACGACACTGTCACAGCCACAGCCCAGCGACTGCAGGAAGGAGAAATAAAAGCTGTTGGAATTTTTCTCCCGTCAAATGGTGTATTGAAGGCAGGGACTGCTGCAATTGCAGCATCGGTTAGTGCACAGTTCCATTTACTAGGGCCACTGAGTTTAAGCAAGAATCTCCCAGTAGGATATCTCTATTATCAGCTTGATCCAGATTAGAAAGCCAGTACTACAAGCAATGTAACTTTGTGGGTGAAGCAGAAGAAGTGTCCAGCAGGTTGGCCACGCACTAAAGGACAGAGTCAGATGATTGGGCTGGATGGTGAAGACCTGATGGTGAAGGCTGGATGGTGGGCGGCACAGTGGCGCAGTGGTTAGCACCGCAGCCTCACAGCTCCAGCGACCCGGGTTCAATTCCGGGTACTGCCTGTGTGGAGTTTGCAAGTTCTCCCTGTGTCTGCGTGGGTTTCCTCCGGGTGCTCCGGTTTCCTCCCACATGCCGAAGACTTGCAGGTTGATAGGTAAATTGGCCATTATAAATTGCCCCTAGTATAGGTAGGTGGTAGGGAAATATAGGGACAGGTGGGGATGTGGTAGGAATATGGGATTAGTGTAGGATTAGTATAAATGGGTGGTTGATGTTCGGCACAGACTCGGTGGGCCGAAGGGCCTGTTTCATTGCTGTATCTCTAAACTAAACTTCCATTAGTCGAATATCCTCTCCTCCCTCCCCCAGCTGGGTTCACATATAGAGAATGGTCACTCGCTGGAGAAACCTAAAGACTATTCCCTGGTTCAAAAGAGGGGAGGAAACTGGAAAAGACGGGGAATGGACAAAATGAAACTATGCTTTAGCTTCCAGCCACCTGCTCCAGGCCACGTCCCGCCGGAGACTCCGTCACATTCCCAAGCAACCTCGTCTATTTACCTGCACGAGCAGACATCATAAAAATCCTGCAATCTCGCCTGGCACTTTAGTCGTCACTTGGTCCCCGATTCCAGCGTAGAATCTGCCAGGAACTGCACAATACCCACATTACGTCACGCACCAGTTGGGAGCAAATGCTTTACCTGTACAAAAATACATTGTTAAAACACTTCTGTCGATGAAGCAAGAAAAATATCCCCCTCCCAGAACAAATCTGAGAAATGGCACCAAACGGAGAGAGAGAACACGATACAAAAATACCTTTTACATCTGGACCCTTGCTCTGAAACTCAATGTAGATTTGAATTTTATTGTTAAAACCAATTGTTCAATTGTGACCAGGAACCTGTTACATGACATAAAAGGACATTTTATTTGGTTTAGTCATCCCTCAGGGGAATCTGCACACACCGTGCCTTGATGCAGTGTTGTGGTCATTACACGTAGTGTAACTGATCTGGCGTGTAGGGACAGTTCACAAGTTCTTAAAATAATGATGCTGCACTCAAGTGTATATTCAAGGTAAAAGAGTCAGTTTCTCAGAGCTAAGAAACCACTGGTCAACAACCACTTGCACATCACTTCTCCCTGCTCTTCCTGTGAACTGTATTACAGAACTGGATAGTGCTCCAGTAGAGAGGGGGGGGGGGGGAGAGGGAGAGGGAGAGGGAGGAGAGAGGGAGAGAGGGAGAGAGAGAGGGAGGAAGAGAGGGAGGAAGAGAGGGAGGAAGAGAGGGAGGAAGAGAGGGAGGAAGAGAGGGAGGAAGAGAGGGAGGAAGAGAGGGAGGAAGAGAGGGAGGAAGAGAGGGAGAGGGAGGGGGGAAGAGAGGGAGAGAGAGGGAGGGGGGAAGAGAGGGAGAGAGAGGGAGGGGGGAAGAGAGGGAGAGAGAGGGGGGGGGAAAGAGAGGGAGAAGAGAGGGAGGAAGAGAGGGAGGGAGGGGAGAGGGGAAGAGAGGGAGAGAGAGGGAGGGGGGAAGAGAGGGAGAGAGAGGGAGGGGGAAGAGAGGGAGAAGAGAGGGGGGGAAAGAGAGGGAGAGAGAGGGAGGAAGAGAGGGGGGAAGAGAGGGAGAGAGAGGGAAGGGGGGAAGAGAGGGAGAGAGAGGGAGGGGGGAAGAGAGGGGAGAGAGAGGGGGGGGGAGAGAGAGGGAGAGGGAGAGGGGGGAAGAGAGGA